>NC_081552.1:238966394-238983243 GCF_963082655.1 Stomoxys calcitrans | reverse complement strand
TGCGTATACGCTATATGAACGTGATTGTTACCAAGTATACGCACCCATGGTATTCGCTTATTTAAACATCTAAAATATTTGTTGTATTTAAATATTTTTTTTTTTTGATTTAATTTCGGCCTTTAATGTCTAATAAAATAATTTTTGTGACCTCCACAAAGGTTATCACCTCTTTGGCATTTTACATTATATTGATTTCCACTATACACTATTGTTAGATTAGAAAAGTATAACATAACAGAGTGCGAGAAAGAGACGGAGAAAAGCGCTGTCTCTTTTTTGTTATTTTTATAACTTACAACCCTTCCCCCACTACAATATCCACAAAGGATGATAAGCAAATACAAAGCATTCACAACAATATACAGAGGCATAACGTCGATGATGACGATGTGCATGTGGATGTGGATGCTGATGCTCATGTTGCTTGCTTTGCTGGTTCTTCCTTTTTGTGTCGTTAAACAAGAAAGTAATTAAAATTTGAACCTTTTGCATGAAATGTATGGCCATAGGCTGTCTATAATGCCATAAATTGACTGGTTTCTTAGCCAGCGGGTGGGCAAGCAATGTTGGCATGTCTGTGATCTTTCCAATTGTGTGTCGTGTCCCCTTTGAGAGTCAAGGTAGACCGGCTGTTGTATTTATTTACCCTATCCTTTTTGCCTGATATTGTCTACAGATTTACATGAAATCCGTGTCATCCACAACAACAACAACGAGAAGAAGGGGCAAAACCGTTGATGGAAAGGAAAAGTGGTCGTTGACAAAGCCAAGCCAAATGAAAGGCTTCAAAGGGAAAAAATATATAGAAAATTTAAATTTTTAAAATACGAAAAAGGCTGAAACTTTGCCACAGGGATTTGTTTGCCACTCGGCCGAAAAGTATGCGAATGAAAGTGTTGTAGTAAAACTTTCTTAACACTAAAGGAAAAGTTGTCTTTGTGTTAAGGGGAACAGATTGCGAGCAATATGTTCCCTAATTTATTTTTTTCCTTTCTTAAATTTCTTCGAATTTTGAAAGTTTTCCATTTTCAGAGATCGTCTATGAAGTTTAACATAAAAAAAATATAAATTTTAGTAAAATCTTTGAAGTGGAGTCGATTTACCTTCATTAATATTTTTTAGTCCACTTAAACACGCTCCCCTGTTCCTTTGACAATACACAGAATAAAAATTTACTTATATTGATAATCTAAACTTCTAGGTCTCAGGGGTGTATCTTGACTTCAAATATACTCCACATTGTTGGAATACACAACTTGTCAATACCTTTAGGTTGAGTGCAGTGCATATTTCAATATTTGGCACAAAATGTTTTCTTTTCAATACCACCATAGGATGGGGGTACACTAATCTAGTCATAACTCGAAATATTGGTCTAAGACCCCATAAAGTATATATATTCTTGATCGTCTTGACGTTCTGACCCGATCTCGGCATGCTCGTCCGTCCGTCCGAGCGTCCATCTGTCGAAATCACGATACCGGCGACCGCGTAAAGCTAGCCACTTGAAATTTTGCACAGATTCCTCATATTGATGTAGGTCATTGGGGATTGCAAATGGGCCATATCGGTTCAGATTTGGATATAGCCCCCATATAAACAGATCTCCCGATTTGACTTCTTGAGACCCTGGAAGCCTCAATTTTCATCCGATTTGGCTAAAATTTAGTAGGCGGTATTCTCATACGACTTTCAACAACTATGCCAAGTACAGTCCAAATCGGTAAAGAATCTGATATAGCTGTTATATAAACAGATCTCCCGATTTGACTTCTTGAGACCCTGGAAGCCTCAATTTTCATCCGATTTGGCTAAAATTTAGTAGGCGGTATTCTCATACGACTTTCAACAACTATGCCAAGTACAGTCCAAATCGGTAAAGAATCTGATATAGCTGTTATATAAACCGATCTTGCGATTTGAATTCTTGAGCCCCTGGAAGCCTCAAATTTCATCCGATTTGTCTGAAATTTAGCAAGTGGTGTTCTTTTATGACTTTCAACAACTGTGCCGAGTACGGTCCAAATCGGTTAAGAACCTGATATAGCCCCCATATAAACCGATCTCCCGATTTGACTTCTTGAGCCTCTCGAAACCCTCGAGAAAGGCCATATCGGATGAAAGATATATACTGGAGCTGTATTTAAATCTGAACCGATTTTTTCAAAATCAATAGCGTTCCTCCTTGGGCCGAAGAAGTGAAGTGACAAGTGCAAATATTTATGACGATCGATAATTAAATGAGAGCTGTACCTCGGTCACAAGAATACATGGAAAGACAAGCATACAGACAGAAGTGTTTCGATACTTGACATCATATTTGACAGCTCTTACACATTCCCCCCACATGTCATGGTAATTTGCGATAAATTCAAAAGTAGAAACAAGGTCCTCAGGTCATTTGCCGGCAGCACTTGGGGTGCAGACAAAGACAGACTTGTTGACCACGTACCAAGCAATTGGCCGGTCTGTGGTAAGTTATGCAGCCCCAGTGTGGTCTCGTCAACTCTGTGACACACAGTGGAATAATATTCAGATCTGTCAAAATACTGCCCTTCGAACTGCGACGGGCTGTCTCCTCAGTTCTCATGTGGACCACCTCCATCAAAAGACAAAGTTCTCATCAGTGCGAAGACAAACTACTTGCTGTCTTAGCAATACCTTCTTAGCTGTTATTGCAGAGACCATCCAAATCACCAACTTGTGTATAGGTATCCACCGCCCAGTAGCCGTGAGGTAGATCTACATGATCTAGAGCGTGGAGTTGAGGGCTACAAGAGAGTACCTCTAGATCAAGCGGCATATCATGCGGGTCCAAACAACATTCATGCTGACACTGTAGTAGATGCGGTAAATAGCTACCGGGTGAATGTCGTCCTTGGAGAACGACCGTCTCCAGTTGCATCTGAAGAAATTGACCTCCCCCGGCAAACCAGAGTAGTTCTGGCTCAATAACCATCTGGCAGATGCAGCCAACTCAACTCCTACAGAGCAAGCATTGATGCTGATGTGCAAGATGTATGTCCCGATTGTGATCCGGTACCATACGACACACGTCACCTGTTTAACTGCCAAGACAGACCCACTCGACTCGGACCCAGAAACCTCTGGATGCAGCCCATCTTAGTCGCATAGTTCCTGGATCTAGACACTCAACATAATCAAGCAGACGAAAGATAGAACACAACAAACGGCTACAATAACAACAGGAAGTGATTCTAAGCCGATCGGCCGATCTTCTCCTTCTTAGCGTTGTAAACAAATGCACAAAGTTATAATACCCTGTACCACAGTGGAGGTGTAGGGTATAAATGGAGATGGTGATGCTGCATGGCAGCGTGCTATATGTGACGCGACTGATTATATACTAGAGGTGTCCTTCCTTATTGATGAAGTGAAAGTCATTTTCCCGAAAAGGGATCTCTGGGCTAGGGGCAAATATGCAAATTTTGCCCACTAAGGAACAGGGGCAAACTTCTCACATAACAATGAGCGCAGTCCTATTCAAGTTTGAGCTCAATGATAAGGGACCTCCTTTTTATAGCCGAGTCCGAACGGCGGGCCGCAGTACGACCCCCCTTTTAGAGAAGTTTTACATGGCATAGTACCTCACAAATGTTGCCAGCATTTGGAGGGGAAAGCCACCGCTGGAAAATTTATTTCTGATGGTCTCACCAGGATTCGAACCCAGGCGTTCAGCGTCATAGGGGAACATTATAACCTCTGCGCCACGGTGGCCTCCTGAGCTAGGGGCACCAAATCTTTTTTGGAACCCTCTCTATTGGATTGGAGCTCTGAGGATTGGAACTCTGAGGTATCAGGTGTCGCCAAGATTCGAACCCAGGCGTTAGGCGTCATAGACAGACATGATAACCTCTGCGCCACGGTGGCCTACTGGGCTAGGGGAACCCCATCTTTTTCGGGATCCTCTGTATTGGATGGGGGCTCTGAGGCAAGAGCCTTCATTGAATTCAGTGATTCGAACCTAGGCGTTCAGCGTCATAGGCGGACATTCTAATCTCCGCGCTACGGTGGCCTCCTGGACTAGGGGAACCCCATCTGTATTGGATGGGGTCTCTGAAGCTCTTGCTTCATGGGATTCCTTGGTATCAGGGAATCTTATAGGCTTTTGGACGGGCGCAGCGTCTTTGAGGTGAACATCTCTGTGATGCTTTAGGCACTTGGGAAGATGATGATGCGGGAGCGGATGCCCGATCATACTTTCAAGATATACTTAGTGCTGAAGGTTCTGGCTACGGCTTGAGTCGGGTGGAAACTGGTTAGAAAATGCAAAGAGTTTCTTCGAACCATGCGAAAGGGTGTCAGGCACCCATGACTCCAGGGCCATAAAGGTGTGTCTTAAGAGAAAATTTCTTTGAAATTTTTTCTTTAGAGGATATTTTTTTTAAATTCTGCCTTTAGAGAAATTTTCATGGAAATTTTGTCTTTAGAGAAAATTTCATGGAAATTTTGTCTTTAGAGCAAAATTTCATGGAAATTTTGTCTTTAGAGCAAAATTTCATGGAAATTTTATCTTTAGAGCAAAATTTCATAGAAATTTTGTCTTTAGAGAAAATTTCATGGAAATTTTGTCTTTAGAGAAAATTTCATGGAAGTTTTGTCTTTGGAGAAAATTTCATGGAAATTTTGTCTTTAGAGCAAAATTTCATGGAAATTTTGTCTTTAGAGCAAAATTTCATGGAAATTTTGTCTTTAGAGAAAATTTCATGGAAATTTTGTCTTTAGAGAAAATTTCATGGAAGTTTTGCCTTTAGAGAAAATTTCATGGAAGTTTTGTCTTTGGAGAAAATTTCATGGAAATTTTGTCTTTAGAGCAAAATTTCATGGAAATTTTGTCTTTAGAGAAAATTTCATGGAAGTTTTGTCTTTAGAGAAAATTTCATGGAAATTTTGTCTTTAGAGAAAATTTCATGGAAATTCTGTTTTTAGAGAAAATTTCATGGAAATTCTGTTTTTAGAGCAAAATTTCATAGAAAATTTCATGGAAATTTTGTCTTTAGAGAAAATTTCATGGAAATTTTGTCTTTTGGAGCAAAATTTAATGGAAATTTTGTCTTTAGAGAAAATTTCATGGAAATTTTGTCTTTAGAGAAAATTTCATGGAAATTTTGTCTTTTGGAGCAAAATTTAATGGAAATTTTGTCTTTAGAGAAAATTTCATGGAAATTTTGTCTCTAGAGAAAATTTCATGGAAATTTTGTCTTTAGAGAAAATTTCATGGAAATTTTGTCTTTAGAGAAAATTTCATGGAAATTTTGTCTTTAGAGCAAAATTTCATGGAAATTTTGTCTTTAGAGCAAAATTTCATGGAAATTTTGTCTTTAGAGAAAATTTCATGGAAATTTTGTCTTTAGAGAATATTTCATGGAAGTTTTGTCTTTAGAGAAAATTTCATGGAAATTTTGTCTTTAGAGAAAATTTCATGGAAATTTTGTCTTTAGAGAAAATTTCATGGAAATTTTGCCTTTAGAGAAAATTTCATGGAAATTTTGTCTTTAGAGAAAATTTCATGGAAATTTTGTCTTTAGAGAAGATTTCATGGAAATTTTGTCTTTAGAGAAAATTTCATGGAAATTTTGTCTTTAGAGAAAATTTCATGGAAATTTTGTCTTTAGAGAAAATTTCATGGAAATTTTGTCTTTAGAGAAAATTTCATGGAAATTTTGTCTTTAGAGAAAATTTCATGGAAATTTTGTCTTTAGAGAAAATTTCATGGAAATTTTGTCTTTAGAGCAAAATTTCATGGAAATTTTGTCTTTAGAGCAAAATTTTATGGAAATTTTGTCTTCAGAGCAAAATTTCATGGAAATTTTGTCTTTAGAGAAGATTTCATGGAAATTTTGTCTTTAGAGAAAATTTCATGGAAATTTTGTCTTTAGAGAAAATTTCATGGAAATTTTGTCTTTAGAGAAAATTTCATGGAAATTTTGTCTTTAGAGAAAATTTCATGGAAATTTTGTCTTTAGAGAAAATTTCATGGAAATTTTGTCTTTAGAGAAAATTTCATGGAAATTTTGTCTTTAGAGAAAATTTCATGGAAATTTTGTCTTTAGAGAAAATTTCATGGAAATTTTGTCTTTAGAGAAAATTTCATGGAAATTTGTCTTTAGAGAAAATTTCATGGAAGTTTTGTCTTTAGAGAAGATTTCATGGAAATTTTGTCTTTAGAGAAGATTTCATGGAAATTTTGTCTTTAGAGAAAATTTCATGGAAATTTTGTCTTTAGAGAAAATTTCATGGAAATTTTGTCTTTAGAGAAAATTTCATGGAAATTTTGTCTTTAGAGAAAATTTCATGGAAATTTTGTCTTTAGAGAAAATTTCATGGAAGTTTTGTCTTTAGAGAAAATTTCATGGAAGTTTTGTCATTAGAGAAAATTTCATGGAAATTTTGTCTTTAGAGAAAATTTCATTGAAATTTTGTTTTTACAGAAAATTTCATGGAAATTTTGTCTTTAGAGAAAATTTCATGGAAATTTTGTCTTTAGAGCAAAATTTCATGGAAATTTTGTCTTCAGAGCAAAATTTCATGGAAATTTTGTCTTTAGAGAAGATTTCATGGAAATTTTGTCTTTAGAGAAAATTTCATGGAAATTTTGTCTTTAGAGAAAATTTCATGGAAATTTTGTCTTTAGAGAAAATTTCATGGAAATTTTGTCTTTAGAGAAAATTTCATGGAAATTTTGTCTTTAGAGAAAATTTCATAGAAATTTTGTCTTTAGAGAAAATTTCATGGAAATTTTGTCTTTAGAGTAAAATTTCATGGAAATTTAGTCTTTACAGAAATTTTGTCTTTACAGAAATTTTGTCTTTAGAGAAAATTTCATGGAAATTTTGTCTTTGGAGAAAATTTCATGGAGATTTTGTCTTTAGAGAAAATTTCATGAAAATTTTGTCTTTAGAGAAAATTTCACAGAAATTTTGTCTTTACAGAAATTTTGTCTTTACAGAAATTTTGTCTTTACAGAAATTTTTGTCTCTTGAAGTTTAACAGCTGCAGCACAGTATGGGGCACATGGTGCGTATACATAACGCATTTACCCCACTTATGCATGCGTTACGTATACGCATGAATGGCCATCAACTTTAGTTTCATAGGGATTCAAATGTATATAATTTACATTTGCACTAGAAAAATATGCATTCTGAATAATGATATGTGTAAACAAAATTATACTTTCAAAAATTAAAAACCATTTGATTTCGCAAAAATTCAATTGTGTGTGCCCTTTGGTAATGCTCAACCCTCTGGATGTTCATTAATTCATTATTTATGATAAAATTACTACAAGCAAGTGACAGAAGGTCATGTGATGATATAAAATACCGAGAATAATTAAATAGCACTTACATTTTTCCAATCGGAAGATTTTTCTTAATTTTTAACGGTAATGGAAATCAATAAAATCGAAAAAATGTAAAATTTTTTTTAATTTTTGTATAAAACTGGTGCTAGGTATTATGGAGGTTAGGGAAGAGCCTGGTTGTGCGCTCATGCTTAAAAACAATTTAAATTTGTACTCCACTCCACTTTACTTATTAGCTGTGGGTTTGTGAAGTATCATAATTCATCCACGTGAAGCGGATTAGCACTTCACAAATCGTAAAATTCTCGAAACGTGTCCAATCATGGTATGTGTGGTGTACCTGCTATGGCTTTCATTTTTCCAATGAATAAAATTTTCGATCACTAAGCTCATCTCGAAAGAGAAAAAACCACATCATTATAAAAATGATTATCAGCCTTACAGGCAAGAAAAATAAGAAATTCTTTTTTAAGTCCTATAAGTTTTTTTGCCCTTCTATGGAGGCAATCAAAGTAGTGATACGTAAAAGCTAAACAAAAATATTTGGAATGTCATTCGTCTAGATTTTTCCCAACATTTTTGAAGCTTGGTTTTGGTTTTTATAGTGCGTACAGTCGAAATTTACTTTCATTGATTTTTTTCGACATTTGATTTAGAAAACCTTTAATTGCCTTTAATAGCTAAATTGAATTGAATTGCTAAATAGATTTTCCTCAGTTTTTAACTTTGTCTTTTATGTCTACTTGTTGCTGTTGTGTGCGACCATTGCAAAACAGACCCCTTTTATATGCTTTAAGCGTACGGCTAGGAACTAATTAAAAATTTCATATCCTTTGGGGGTGTCCATGATGGAACTCTACTAGGTACGAAGCAATAGAGCAAGGAAAAAACATAAAATTGTTAGTACTTCAGTTATGGGGGTATAAAGTTTAAAACCCCAGCGTCTCTGGTTGTTCTCACCCCCCGCCTTTGGCAGTTTTTTTAAGTGCCCTTGTGGAAGGAAAATTCCTTTTGTGGTTGCATGAAACTCAATGACCAATTGCCTTGCAGACCCTTGATTGGAGACGATAAAAGAGGAATAAATAAAAATTATAGTTAGGAAATTGATGATAGATGCTGGTGAAGTGGAATGTTTATTGCAGTTTATGTTCTTTAAGATACGGATCAAGTATAAATATTACTAAACAATGGAGAAGTGAGTTTCAGAATGTCATAAATTATTAAGAACAGCAAGCGTATGAGTAATGGTAAAACATAAGGAAACACTTTTTTCAAAGAGAGAATAACCTAAGCACTGTTGCGGACATAAAAACCAGTAAGGATGGACAAAAGTCGGGCGGTGCCGATTGTATAATACAATACACTTAGCCTATAAGAACAATGTGGGAGCTACAATATATCCAATTCTGAACCAATTTTGATGGACCTCGGCGAGCAAATATGTTAAAACTGTACTGTACACACTTTGTCTTTAGAGAAAATTTCATAGAAATTTTGTCTTTAGAGAAAATTTCATGGAAATTTTGTCTTTAGAGAAAATTTCATGGAAATTTTGTCTTTAGAGAAAATTTCATGGAAATTTTGTCTTTAGAGAAAATTTCATGGAAATTTTGTCTTTAGATAAAATTTCATGGAAATTTTGTCTTTAGAGAAAATTTCATGGAAATTTTGTCTTTAGAGAAAATTTCATGGAAATTTTGTCTTTAGAGAAAATTTCATGGAAATTTTGTGTTTAGAGAAAATTTCATAGAAATTTTGTCTTTAGAGAAAATTTCATGGAAATTTTGTCTTTTAGAGCAAAATTTCATGGAAATTTTGTCTTTAGAGAAAATTTCATGGAAATTTTGTCCCCAGAGAAAAATTCATGGAAATTTTGTCTTTAGAGAAAATTTCATGGAAATTTTGTTTGTAGAGAAAATTTCATGGAAATTTTGTCTTTAGAGAAAATTTCATGGAAATTTTGTCTTTAGAGAAAATTTCATGGAAATTTTGTCTTTAGAGAAAATTTCATGGAAATTTTGTCTTTAGAGAAAATTTCATGAAAATTTTGTCTTTAGAGAAAATTTCATGGAAATTTTGTCTTTAGAGAAAATTTCATGGAAATTTTGTCTTTAAAGAAAATTTCATAGAAATTTTGTCTTTAGAGAAAATTTCATGGAAATTTTGTCTTTAGAGAAAATTTCATGGAAATTTTGTTTGTCTGTACAGAAATTTTGTCTCTTGAAGTTTAACAGCTTCAGCACAGTATGGGGCACATGGTGCGTATACATAACGTATTTACCCCACTTATGCATGCGTTACGTATACGCTTGAATGCCCATCGACTTTAATTTCATTGGGATTCAAATGTATATAATTTACATTTGCACTAGAAAAATATGCATTCTGTATAATACCCTACACCTAGCCTATAAGTAAAATGTGGGAGCTATATCCAATTCTGAACCAATTTTAATGGACCTTGGCGAGCAAATATGTTAAAACTGTAAACCCTACGGTTGACAAATGACAATATTATGGCAAATTTCCCAAAATCTGACGACCATTTGTATGGGAGCTATATCTAATTCTGAACCCATTTCGAGCAAACTTTTCAGATACTGTGGCAGTCGTCGAGGAAAGCGTTTTGCAAAAGTTTGGCAAGTTGAGGCAATAAATGCGCTTGCTGTGACTGTAGAAGTTAAAATCGGGCGATGTATATACATGAGAGCTATATATAAATCTGAACCGATTTCCATGAAATTCACCAGTAATGTTGAGAGTCATAAGAAAATCCTTCCTGCTAAATTTTGAGAAAATCGGGTAACAAATGAGCACTTTCTTCAATATTTCTCAAAATCGGACGAACATATATATGGGAGCTATATCTAACTCTGAACCGATTTCGAGCAAACTTTTCATACATTGTGGTAGTCGTCGAGGAAAGCGTTGTGCGAAATTTTGGCAAGATAGGACAATAAATACGCTGGCAATGACTCTAGGAGTGAAAATCGGGCGATATATATATATGAGAGCTATATGTAAATCTGAACCGATTTACATGATATTCACCAGTAATGTTGAGAGTCAAGAGAAAATCCTTCCTGTCGAATTTCGAGAGAATCGGTTAACAAATGACCATTTTATTGCTGGAAGCTATATCTAAATCTGAGCCGATTTCTATGAAATTCACCAGTAATGTGGAGAGTCATAAGAAAATCCTTTCTACCAAATTTTGAGAGAATCGGTTTACAAAAGACCATTTTATTGTAATATTACTGCAAATCGGACGAACATATATATGGGAGCTATACCTAAATCTGAACCCATTTCGAGCAAACTTCTCAGATATTGTGGTATTCGCCGAGGAAAGCGTTTTGCAAAATTTTGGCAAGATGGGACAATAAATACGCTGGCAATGACTCTAGGAGTGAAAATCGGGCGATATATATATATATGAGAGCTATATGTAAATCTGAACCGATTTACATGATATTCACCAGTAATGTTGAGAGTCAAGAGAAAATCCTTCCTGTCGAATTTCGAGAGAATCGGTTAACAAATGACCATTTTATTGCTGGAAGCTATATCTAAATCTGAGCCGATTTCTATGAAATTCACCAGTAATGTGGAGAGTCATAAGAAAATCCTTTCTACCAAATTTTGAGAGAATCGGTTTACAAAAGACCATTTTATTGTAATATTACTGCAAATCGGACGAACATATATATGAGAGCTATATATAAATCTGAACCGATTTCCATGAAATTCACCAGCAATGTCGAGAGTCAAAAGAAAATCCTTCATGCCAACTTTTGAGAGAATCGGTTAATAAGTGAGCACTTTATTGCAATATTTCTCAAAATCGTACATATATATGGGAGCTATATCTAAATCTGAACCGATTTCGGCCAAACTTCTCAGATATTGTGGTTGTTGTCAGAGAAAGCGTTGTGCGAATGTTAGGTAAGATGGGTCAATAAATGCGCTTGCTGTGACTCTGGAAGTTAAAATCGGGCGATATATATACATGAGAGCTATATCTAAATCTGAACCGATAATTAAATATAAAATTCAGCAGTAATAGCGTAAGTTATCAGAAAGTCCATCCTGCCAAATTACGAGCGAATCGGTTAAAAAATGAGCACTTTCTTGCAATATTTCTCAAAATCGGACGAACATATATATGGGAGCTATATCTAAATCTAAACCGATTTCGAGCAAACGTCTCACATACTGTGACAGTCGTCGAGCAAAGCGTTGTACAAAATTTTGGCAAGATTGGTCAACAAATACGCTTGCTGTGACCATAAAGTCAAAATCGGGCGATATACATATATATGAGAGCTATATCTAAATCTGAACCGATTTCCATGAAATTCACCAGTAATGTGGAGAGTCATAAAAAAATCCTACCTGCCAAATTTTAAGAGAATCGGTTTACAAAAGACCATTGTTTTGCAATATTACTGCAAATCGGACGAACATATATATGGGAGCTATATCCAAATCTGAAGCGATTTTTTCCAATCTCAATAGGCTTCGTCTCTAGGCCGAAAAACATGCCTGTACCAAATTTGAAGGCGATCGGTTGAAAACTGCGACCTGTATTTTGTACCCAAATTAACATGGACTGACGGACAGACAGACGGACGGACATTCAGACAGACGGACATAGCTAAATCGAATCAGAAAGTGATTCTGAGTCGATCGGTATACTAATCAATGGCTCTATCTCTCTTTCTTTTGGGTGTTACAAACAAATTCACTAAGTTATAATACCCTGTCCCACAGTAGTCGTGTAGGGTATAAATACCTGATTCCAACTAGGCAAATGACTTAACAACAATTATCATATTGTAAGTCAAAGAGTGGAAAGGAAACCCATCCTTAAGGTTCTACAAAAAACCTGCCGTTTTAAAGGGGCAGAGCAAACTCTTTGAAATTTTGAATGGTTGGAACTGCAATTGAAACTTTGCTGTAAACGAAAATTCATATTGTAAAAGTTTTAAGAAAAATGAAAAAAAAAAATTAAAAAGACGTTAAGCTTGGCCGGGCCGAACTTTGGATACCCACCACCTTGGGTGTATATGTAAACCACCTTTCGTCATAATCCGGTGAAAAATGGATAATTTATGCTTCAATAGCAGCTTTGTCAAATTTCAGCGAAATCGGATTATAAATGTGCTTTTTATGGGGCCAAGACTTTAAATCGAGAGATTGGTCTATATGGCAGCTATATCCAAATCTAAACCGATCTGGGTCAAATTGAAGAGGGCTGTCGAAGGGCCTAACACAACTTACTTCCCCCAAATTTCGGCGAAATCGGACAATTAATGCGCATTTTATTGGCCTAAAACCTCATATCGAGAGATCGGTCAATATGGCACCTATATCCAAATCTGCACCGATCTGTGCCATATTGCAGAAAGACTTTGAGGGGCCTAACACAACTCGCTGTCCCGAATTTCGGCGAAATAGGACAATAAATGCGCCTTTTATGGACCCAAGACTCTAAATCGAGAAATTGGTCTATATGGCAGCTATATCCAAATCTGGACCGATATGGGCCAAATCGAAGAAGAAAGTCGGCTGGCCTAACACAACTCACTGTCCCAAATTTTGGTCACATCGTACAATAAATGCGCCTTTTATGGACCCAATCGAGAAATCGGTCTATATGGCAGCTATATCCAAATCTGGACCGATATGGGCCAAATCGAAGAAGAAAGTCGACTGGCCTAACACAACTCACTATCCCAAATTTCGGCGAAATCGGACAATAAATGCGCATTTTATTGGCCTAAGACCTCATATCGAGAGATCGGTCTATATGGCAGCTATATCCAAATCTGGACCGATCTGTGCCATATTGCAAAAAGATTTTGAGGGGCTTAACACAATTCACTGTCCTAAGTTTCGGCGATATCGGACAATAAATGCGGTTTTTATTGGCCCAAGACCTTAAATCGAAGGATCGGTCTAAATGTCAGCTATATCCAAATCTGCACCAAACTGTGCCATATTGCAGAAAGATTTTGAGGGGCCTAACACAACTCACTGTCCCAAATTATGGTGACATCTGACAATAAATTCGTTTTTTATTGGTCCAAGACTTCAAATCTGGAGATCGGTCTATATGGCAGCTATATCCAAATCTGGACCGTTTTTGGCCAGATTGAAGATGAAAGTCGACTGGCCTAACACAACTCACTATCCCAAATTTCGGCGAAATCGGACAATAAACGCACCTTTTATGGGCCCAAGACCTAAAATCGAGAAATCGGTCTATATGGCAGCTATATCCAAATCTGAACCGATCTGTGCCATTTTGCAGAAGGATTTTGATGGGCCTAACACAACTCATTGTCTCATATTTCAGCAAAATCGGATAATGAATGTGGCTTTTATGGGCCTAAGACCTTAAATCGAGAGATCGGTCTATATGGCAGCTATATCCAAATCTGGACCGATCTGAGCCAAATTGATGAGGGCTATCGAAGGGCCTAACACAACTCCTTGTCCTAAATTTCAGCAAAATCGGATAATAAATGCGCCTTTTATGGGACCAAAACTTTAAATCGAGAGATCGGTCTATATGACAGCTATATCCAAATCTGGACCGATCGGGATCATATTGCAGAAAGATTTTGAGGGGCCTAACACAACTCATTGTCCCATATTTCAGCAAAATCGGATAATGAATGTGGCTTTTATAGGCCTAAGACCCTACTTCGGTGGATCGGTCTATAGTGGGCTATAACAAGATATAGTCCGATATAGCCCATCTCCGAACTTAACCTGCTTATGGATAAAAAAAAAGAATCTGTGCAAAGTTTCAGCTCCATGTTTCTATTTTTAAAGACTGTAGCGTGATTTCAACAGACGGACGGACAGACGAGGTATGTTTGGCCACTCGACATCCTATCCTTACTGAGTATGTTCAAGATCGGACAATATTTCGATATAGCTGTCATATATATCGTTCTCCCGATTCAAGGTCTTAAACCCATATAAAGCGCATTTATTGCCCGATGTCATTCAAACATAGCACAGTGAGTTTTGTTAAGACCTTTTCACGAAAAGTAGTTGAAACTTATTTTCATGGTGATGGGTATCCCAAGTTCGGCCTTGGAGAAATAACTGCGTTTTTACTTGTTTTCAATGGCAAGAATGTTTGAATTTTGATCCCCATTGTAATTATAGCAAAAAAAGTAACTCTTCCATTAACGTAAAATAAAATTTGTTGCCTTTCCCATCTTAACTTATTGCCCAAAACTTTTATTCATAGAGTCCAAATATTTTGCAAAAAATATTTGCTGAAAACCCATGCTAATTTGTGTTATACCGAAGCCTCAAAATAGAAAAGGCCTAATAGTTGCCCCAACAAAAAAAAAACAAAACTACTTCCATTAAAAACCCTCAAGCGTTACAGTCCAGCTGTTGCAAAATCTATTTTTAAAGCCTAAAGTACTAACTTTTTACATTTCTCTTTCCCCACACTAACACACACACACACACACACACACAATCTAACATTTCCTTCCGTTAGCTAATGAGATCCTTGTCATGTCCATAATTCTATTTATTTTTTATTTTAGTCGTCAAAGAACTTTGAGATTGTTTACAACTTTCGTTATTAAGCCAGCATTGAGGCAATTTATATTCCATTTGAATTTGTAGACATTTTAAAATATTGTCAACTGCCTGAGAAGAGCCTTTAGATTTTTTATTCTGTTTAAAAAAGTGTTTTCCAAAAAGAAGGAACTAATGGCAGTATTTGAATTTGTCCATTTTGGGGGGGGGGGGGGGTTAAACAAAAGTGGATTACTATAAAATGGTAATGCTTTTATGAAGAAGACATCACATCACGCCTAAATGCCATTTTAGTCCTTTTTTGTCTTGGAGCGGCAACCCCACCCCCCGGAAAATGTTGATTCAACTGAGATAAAGTCAATAAATAATTTCTTTGTAGACTAAAAGATGTGCGTCTAGACCAAAGACATTAGTCGCATACCCTCTGACTAGCTGCTATGGGTTATGTGGATATGGATACACGGACATAGTCACAGCCATGGCCATATGTAAAGCATCTGTTCACTGTGCTGTGAAATAGAAAATGTTAAGGAGACTGCCAATGGAAATAAATTGATATTCATAACGGAAATACCCACCTACACACTCTATTCTATTAAAAGCTCGAAATATAGAATTAAATTATTTTTTCTGGTAGACAAAAACTGTTCTTGTACATTAACTAATAACAGCATGTCAATCAATTTATTTTGCAGCGGAAATTAAAAACAAAAATATCGTCTTTAAAACCATGCAATATTTGGGTTAGAGGTTAGGTATTTTCTGATCAAAGTTATAAGCTTTTAATCACTGCGCGTTGGAGACCACCGTAGCGCAGAGGTTATTTTTCATCAGAGAAAATTTTTCAGAGGTGATAATCCCCTCCTAATGCTGGCAACATTTGCCATGTAAAAACTTTTCCCCAAAGACGTGTGCTTTTGCGGCACGTCATAAAAAGGAGGCGCATTATGGTTGAGCTTAAAAACATGAATCGGACAGCACTCGGTGATATGTGAGAAGTGTGCCATTGTTCCTTAATGGAATATTCATAGACAAATTTGCATATGCAATCACTGCGCAACAGCCATTTAGAATCGAGAACTGCTCCAGTTTAAAATCAAGGACGAGGAGGAGAACGAGGAGAAGGACGAGGAAGAGGACGAGGAGGAGCAGGGGGACGAGGAGGAGCAGGGGGACGAGGAGGAGCAGGGGGACGAGGAGCAGCAGGGGGACGAGGAGGAGCAGGGGGACGAGGAGGAGCAGGGGGACGAGGAGGAGCAGGGGGACGAGGAGGAGCAGGGGGACGAGGAGGAGGACGACGAGGAGAACGAGGAGGAGGACAAGGAAGAGGACTAGGAAGAGGACGAGGAGGGGGACGAGGAAGAGCTATTGCGTTGCCCAAAAAGTAATTGCGGATTTTTCATATAGTCGGCGTTGAAAAATTTTTTCACAGCTTGTGACTCTGTAATTGCATTCTTTCTTCTGTCAGTTATCAGCTGTTACTTTTAGCTTGCTTTCGAAAAAAAGTGTAAAAAAAGTATATTTGATTAAAGTTCATTTTAAGTTTTATTAAAAATGCATTTACTTTCATTTAAAAAATCCGCAATTACTTTTTGGGCAACCCAATACAGCAAGTTATAGTTCGATTCGCGGCTCAAGTTCGGTTTATGTGGGAGCTTTATCAAGCTATGGATCGACTTCAACCATATTGCACACATATGTTAAAGGCCATGGGAGAAACCGTTGTACAAAATTTCAGCCAAATAGGGTTATAATTGCTCTCTCTAGAGGCTCATGAAGTCAAGATCCCAGATCGGTTTATATGGCAGCTATACCAAGTTATGTACCGATTTGCGCCATACTCATCGTAGTTTTTGGAAGTCATTTCAAAACACCTCATACAAAATTTCAACCAATTCGGGTGAGAATTGCGCCCTCCAGCGTCTCAACAAGTCAAGATCCAAG
>NC_081552.1:238951394-238961394 GCF_963082655.1 Stomoxys calcitrans | reverse complement strand
CTCTATTCGTTCTCAAATGGGATATTTTTTACGATTCTATCCCACTGTGCGTCGTTTTACTCCCCATTCTATGGTGGAGGTATAAAAAGGGCTATGACACCAGTAGCTGAGTTGAATTCTAAAGAGGAACCCTCTCTCTCTCCCTCTCTCTCAACTGCGCCTTTATCAAACGAATATTGTTAGAAAAATTCCTGTTGAGTATGTTGAGGCTAATGCAAGAGTGGCGGAAAATAGAACCATTGTCCGAAGCCTGCGTAAAACCTTCAGTCATTGTTAAGCCTATGCGGCTACTACGTGCTTAAAGCCCATGTGGCTTCGTTGTTCTAATCCAAAAACCATTGAGCTTAAACCGATATCATTTTACCAAAGACCTGGTAGAAGTTTTTTATAATTTAGAAGAAAATCATTGTTAATGTCAGAAGCACTATGTCGCCCAGTCCTTGCTGCTATTAAGAATATAATTATTTTATGCTCGTTACACAATGCGCAATAAATACAACAAATGGCATATACTGCGAACTTAAAAATTAATTAATTATACCCTCCATCATAGGATGGGGGTATACTAACTTCATCATTACGTTTGTAACACATCGCAATATTGGTCCAAGACACCAAAACGTGTAGATATTCATGATCGCCATGATATTTTAAGTCGATATAGCCATGTCCGTCCGAAACATTGGTCTAAGACACCAAAAAGTGTAGATATTCATGATCGCCATGATATTTGAAGTCGATATAGTCATGTCCGTCCGTCTTTCTATCTGTCTGTGGAAAGCATGCTAACTTCCGAAATAGTAAAGCTAGGCGCACAAATACTTCCTATTGGTGTTGGTCAGTTGGGATTGCAAATAGGCCATATCACTTCATGTTTTGACATAGCTCCCATATAAACCGATCTCCTCCTCATTACACTTCTTGGGGGCTCAATTATTGGGTTGCCCAAAAAGTAATTGCGCATTTTTTAAAAGAAAGTAAATGCATTTTTAATAAAACTTAGAATGAACTTTAATCAAATATACTTTTTTTACACTTTTTTTCTAAAGCTAGCTAAAAGTAACAGCTGATATCAGACAGAAGAAAGAATGCAATTACAGAGTCACAAACTGTGAAAAAGTTTCTCCACGCCAACTATATGAAAAATCCGCAATTACTTTTTGGGCAACCCAATATTATCCGCTTTGTCTGACATTTTGCTGACAAACTTCTCCTATGACCTCCAACATTTGCACCAAGCATGACCAACTATGCGATCCATGATGCAGGGTATATAAGATTCGGCCCGGCCGAACTTAACCCACTTTAACTTGTTTCTTCTTTCAATGGCCACATGGACGCAATTCGAAAAACAGACAGTAGAGGTAAACAACCAACTTCCAATATTTTCTACTGCTTTGATTAAAATGTCAGCAACAGTTTCCAAACTGCGACACACTTACTAGAAACCATTTGAGTGTTGTACAAAAAAAAAAAAAAAAGAAAACAAGCAATAGATACAAAAAACACAATCATAGTGAAAGACTTTCAACAGCCAGGGAAAGTTTTCTGTGTTGCAAGGGCGCATAAAAAAGTCGTCTAAAAAGTTAATGGAGTAGACATTGAAAGTGGCCAGTGAATGAGAAAATAAGCAACACCAAAGGGGGTGAAGAATGTGTGCCTATGACGATTGAATAAAAATACAGAGATTGTAAGCAACATGAAATGAGTTTGACAGGGCAGAGTTTGTGCAAAGGCCCAGTGAAAATAAATTTTAATTCTATTAAAATTGCTTCAAGGTTAGAAAAATCCTTAAAAATTGTTGTCTCATGCTTTTGTATGGTTGTTTAACAAAAAAATCTTCAAAGTTTCAAAAATTTTAATTTATTAAAGAAAATTTTGCTTATAATCTTTTGATCATCTGTAATTAGTTCCTGAACAAATTTTAATTTTTGTTCTGCATTATATCAGCTTGTCCTTGCCCTACACTGTTCTGCCATTTGCTATGGCAACTTTGTCTTTTATGTTCACTAACATGACTGATAGACAAGACAAGGTTGATACATTGTTATGAGAGATAGTAATCCAATTATTCTCCTGTTTGTTTATCCCAGCTTTAAGGACACGAGGTAAGTAATTCCATAATCGAATACCAAAACCATATGCGTATAATGTAACATATGGAAAAAAATTGATTATACATTTTTATACCCACCACCGTAGGATAGGGGGTATATTCATTCAGTCACTCCGTTTGCAACACATCAAAATATCCCTTTTCGTACGTGTGTCTGTCCGTCTGTCCTTCTGTATGTTGAAATCTCACTCTAGAGCCTTCAAAAATTGAGATATTGAGCTGATATGTGGCACAGATACTTCCTTTTGATGCACGCTGGGTAAGTTCTTAAACGGGCCAAATCGGACGATAATTAGATATAGCTGCTATATAGACCGATCTGATGCTAAAGGGTCTAATGCCCATAAAAACTTTATTTTTCATCCGATTTTCCTGAAATTTTAAACAGTGAGTAGTTTAAGAGAACTACTATGAGAAACATAGGCATAGTAAAAACGGACCCCCCCCCCAACGTTGACGACCCATGCAAACGAAAAAAAGGACCAGGATTTGCGGATCTGCACCTAGAATGTCCGCACTCTTTATAAAGAAGGTACTGTATATGCGCTGGCGGATGTATTAGAGAAGTACAAGGCAGATATTACCGCCTTACAGGAAGTGCGATGGATTGGGAACGGCTTCACTACTACACCAAACGCTGGCGAACTATGCTATAGCTGTCATAACACGAGGCATGAATTTGGTTGTGGATTTGTGGTAAGTCGGAGACTGAAACACCTGGTCTACCATAATCCGCATAAAATCCAAATTCTTGGACATCAGCCTTATTTGTGCCCATGCCCCCCGACGGAAGACAAAGACCAGCAGACCAAGGATATTTTCTACGAGCGCCTAGAGAGAGAGAATATGACCGCTGCCCCATGCCCATGATATAAAAATCCTTCTGGGAGATTGTAATGCGAAGATAGGAAAGGAAGATATTTTTGGTCCAACAGTCGGAAAGTATAGCCTCCACGAGATAACGTCCAGTAATGGGTTGAGGCTGATAAAAGGACCATAATTTGCGAATCTGCACCAGGAATGTCCGCACTCTTTATAGAGAAGGTGCTGTATATGCGCTGGCGGATGTATTAGAGAAGTACAAGGCAGATATTACCGCCTTGCAGGAAGTGCGATGGACAGGGAACGGCGTCACTACAACACCAAACGCTGACGAATTATGCTATAGCTGCCATAACACGAGGCATGAATTTGGCTGAAACACCTGGTCCACCATAATCCGCATAAAATCCAAATTCCTCAACATCAGCCTTATTTCTGTCCATGCCCCCGACAAAAGACAAAGACGAGCAGACCAAGGATATTTTCTACGAGCGCCTAGAGAGAGAATATGACCGCTGCCATTCCCATGATATTAAAATCGTTCCGGGAGATTTTAATGCAAAGATAGGAAAGGAAGATATTTTTGGTCCAACAGTCGGAAAGTTTAGCCAGTAATGGGTTGCGGCTGATAGATTTCGCTGCGGCAAAAAACATGCACCAGATTTCAACATAAAAACATTCACAAAGTCACATGGCTGTCACCCGATCAAAACATGAGAAATCAAATTGATCACGTTGTGATAGATGGAAGACATTCGTCCAGCGTGTTAGATGTACAATCGATCAGTGGAGTGAATATAGATTCGGATAATTACCTTGTGGCAGCAAAGGTTCGCTTCCGTCTGAACATGGCGAGAAAAGTACGATCTGACACTGCACGGAAGCTGGACATTGAAATGCTAGAAACACAACAAATGGCAGCGGCATATTCCACTCGACTGACCCAACTGCTTGATGAAAACATTCCTTGTTCCGATGATATAATGGCGCAGCGGTAAACTATTGCCCACTGCATGGAAAATGCCGCGAAATTCGTACTTGGCTACCGGAAGCCTCCTCCAAGAAACCCATGGTACGACCAAGAATGTCTAGATGCTACGGAAACGAAGAATGCGGCCTATAGAGCAACCCTGCAAACAGTAGCAACGCTCCAGATGAAGGAGGGGGTATCGGGAGAAAAGGAGAGAGGAGAAACGTCTATTCCGCAGAAAGAAAAGGACAATGGAAAGACGTGAGTGTGAGCGAATTGAGATGTACAGGAGTCAGAATGAAGTCCGTAGATTCTACCAAAGAATAAACATCAAACCGATGGCTTTGGTGCAGGCACATCCTCCTGCAGAGACAAAGAAGGAAATCTGGTAACTGACACAGATAACTTGCTGAGGATATGGAAAGAACATTTTACCCAACTGCTAGTGTCCGACGGTGATGGCGAAAAGGATGCCGCAGAACCAATCGCTGATGATGGTATAGAATGTTTACCTCCTAGAAATGGAAAGACGTGAAGTCCGAAAATGCTACCAAAGAATTAAAAATCAAACCGACGACTTTGGTGCAGGCACATCCTCCTGAAGAGACAAAGAAGGAAATCTGGTAACTGACACAGATAACATGCTGAGGATATGGAAAGCGCATTTTACCCAACTGCTAGTGTCTGATGTTGGCGGCGAAGAGGATGCCGCAGAACCAATCCCTGATGATGGTATAGAATGTTTATTACCCAGTCAAAATGAGGTCCAAGTAGCAGTGTCCTGCATAAAGAACAACAAGGCAGCAGGAGCCGATAAATTACCCGCTAAACTATTTAAGACCGAAGAAGACACTCTGAGAAGGCGTATGCCTCAGCTTATCTGCGCCATGTGGCTAGAAGAACGCATAACCGATGATTTAAACCTCAGCATACTATGTCCCGTACACAAGAAAGGAGACAGGAGGGAATGTGCCAACTACAGAGGAATAAGTCTGCTCCCCTTCACATACAAGATACTCTCAAGCGTACTGTGTGAAAGATTAAAACCTAAAGTCAATGAGATAATTGGGCCCTATCAATGCGGCTTTAGACCTGGTAAATCCACCCTAGACCAGCCAAATCCTGGAAAAGATCCGAGAACGACAAATCAACACCTACCATCTCTTTGTTGACTACAAAGCCGCCTTCGATACTCCTTTAAGTTCAAGGGGTTTTCAAGCCATGTCCGAGTTTGGTATCCCTACAAAATTAATAAGACTCTGCAGGATGACACTTGCTGAGACGCGTTCCTCAGTAAGCATAGGAAAGAATCTCTTCGAACCATTTAATACCAAACGAGGTTTTAGACAAGGAGACAGCCTATCGTGTGATCTCTTTAATATCCTGCTGGAGAAGATTATACGAGATGCAAAAGTGAATAGAAAATGGCACACTAATCACACATGCTACTCGCCTATGCCGACTACATCGATATCGTAGATTGGTCACCGGAAGTGGTAACTGCTGACTTTGAAAGCATCGAACGAGAGTGAGTGAAAATGGGTGTGGCAGTAAATGCAGGTAAGACGAAATGGATGGTTCCAACTCCCAAAACGCCTTGAACAACTGAGCAGATAAAGAAAATGGAGAAAGTTGGGAACCACAACTTTGAGACAGTCAGTAACTTTATCTACATCGGCACCGCCGTAACCGAAACGAATGACACCAGTTTAGAGATTAACCGAAGAATAATACTGGCAAACAGATGCTACTTTGGACTAAGTAAGCAGTTAAGAAACAAGGCCACCACTCGACAGACGAAGAATACACCATACAAGACACTGATACTACCCGTGCTGTTTTATGGTTCTGAAGCATGGGTACTTGTGAAAGCAGATGAGGATGAGCTTGAAGTATTTGAGAGAAAAATTCTTCTTAAAATACATGTGGACCAGTTTGTGTTAACGGAGAATATAGGCGACGTATGTACCACGAGCTGTATGAGCTGTATGACGACGGTAGCATAGTTACACGCATCAAAATACAACGACTGCGTTGACTGGGTCATGTTGTCAGAATGGATGAAAAAGCTCCAGCAGAGAACCGGGAAGAACAAAAGCCCGATGGAAAGATCAAGTGGTGGGAGACACCTCGATACTTGGTGTCAGAGATTTTAGAAGGAGCGCAGAAGATCGAGGCGCTTGGAACGCTATTCTACGTTCGGCTAGAGGAACAAATATTCTGTCATATCCAATTTAAGTAAAAGTACACCTCATTTCTAGCTTTTTCAAATTTCAAAGAGTTATCTCTGTTTGTTCTCACATGGCATATTCCATTTCTTCCACTGTGTGTCGGGTACTATTGGGTTGCCCAAAAAGTAATTGCGGATTTTTTAAAAGAAAGTAAATGCATTTTTAATAAAACTTAGAATGAACTTTAATCAAATATACTTTTTTTACACTTTTTTTCTAAAGCAAGCTAAAAGTAGCAGCTGAACCCTGACAGAAGAAAGAATGCAATTACAGAGTCACAAGCTGTGAAAAAATTCGTCAACGCAGACTATATGAAAAATCCGCAATTTCTTTTTGGGCAACCCAATATATACTAGCGCTGTCCAATTTTTGCCTTCCCTTATCATTAAATTTGTATTTGATTTCATTCTCTTTAAAAAAAAAAAACATTAACATTTAGTTAATTGCCAATATTTTATTGGAAGTGTCTACGGAGATACCATTTCAAGGTAGTTTTGGCTTAAAAGAAATTCTCCGTTAAATTTTGATTTTTTAAAAATTTATTAAAATGGGTTCCGTTTGTTCTTCTTTTCACACTTCGTTGCTAATACGTTGACGCTATTGAATTCTCTGAAAACGCAAACAATTCTATTGATGTGTTACTACTATTTTATACTTTAAAGAGGATTTCATTGAAATCATATTTCACTCATATTCCCATCATCCATTTTTCATTCGATTTTCAAACGGAAATGTTTTTTTTTTTGCTTGTGTGTGTGTGTATGCGTACAATAGTGTATTGATGTGAAAAATCCTATTTAGTGGTTTGTGGTTTTGATGGTAATTGTTTTGAATGTGTATTCGCCTTCATAACTGTGTGCACACATACACAGCCACACACTCTGGCACACACAAAGTTGTAACGGTAAACAATTTTGCTCTTTGTATTGAACGACCAATTGCAAATGAAATCGGGCGGAAAAAAACTGCCACAAAATAACTGTGATTTTTCACATATACCATTGGGGAACTCACAGGAAGCGAAAGAGAGTGAGTAAACGTGCTAAACTATACATAAGCATGCCCATGACAATAATGGTCTCACCCATACATGTGCTTATTATTTTCAATCCCGCTATGTGGGAAAACTATGTGCCATAGAGTTTGTGTGCCCATCGTTGACATATAACCTCTAAACCCACATTCTTGTGACACTGACCCACTCTAATGTTTAAACATTTGTGATATACACTCGCACATAAATATGAAGCTAACTCCACCAAAGCATGACTGACTGACCTTTCTTTTGTGAGGAGATTTGTTCGAATGCGGAAAACCAGAAACTTAGCAACATATGAATTCATGCATGCCTGCATGCATGTGCATATGTATGTGTATGTGTGCTTTGTGGGTTACTAATACGAGTATGTAGCCAAATTACTAAGGCAACGCGAAAAGAGAAAGAGAGACGATATGTAATGTTATACCGTTGCGCCAGAGATGTAACAAAGTTTAGATAGCTAGTGCAATATGTTTGTGTTTGTGTTTTTGGAATTCAATTCAATCATACAACTCAAGTAAATTAAGCAAATAAAATTCAATATAAGCCATATCTGTGTGGGGGTAAAAGTTGAAAATAAAAAGAAAAAAAAAAAAAAATTACAAAAAATAATATTTGGATGAAAAGTAAAGGATGATAGTGGTATATCGATATAAAATTTAAAGATAAAATACCTTTGCAATAGAAAAATTTAAGACAATAAAAAAATTCAATTAATTAAAAACTTTAAAAATATTAATTCAATCTAAATTAAAAAAAAAAAAATTGTGAACAACATTTGAAATACCAACAAAGGCCACAATGGTCTGTTAGAATAAGTGAAAGAGGGTTTTTTTAGATTTAGCAGACAATAGATGTCATTGTGGTATATGGTATAATGACTACGATTCAGGCCACGATGAGACAAAACAAGTAAAAAGGCATTAAGTTCCAACTCGCGTATATATGTAAACCCCATTTTGTCACAATCCGGTGAAAATTGGATAACTTAAGCACCCAAATTTGGCACGGACATTGAGTGGTCTCATATATAAGTCACTATTCAATTTTGTAGAACAAAATAATGGTATTTTTGGCAGATATATCCAATTGTAGACGATCTAAACACCATTAAGGTCGAATATCGTGAGGCTCAAAAAAACTCAATGTTTCAAATCAGCGAAATCGGCAGATCGGTCTATATGGCAGCTATATCTAAATATAGCCCGATATGAACCATTATTAGGTCGGTTGTCAGGAGGCTAAAAATAACTCACTGTTTCAAATTTCAGCGAAATCGGTTAAAAAATACTGCTTTTATGGGCTTCAGACCCTTTATCGGCAGATCGGTCTATATGATAGCTATATCTAAATATAATCCGATCTGAACCATAATTAAGTCGGATGTTGGGAGGCTAAAAATAAATCACTGTTTCAAATTTTAGCGAAATCGGTTAAAAAATAAAGCTTTTTTGGACTTCAGACCCTTTATCGGGAGATCGGTCTATATGACAGCTATATCTAAATATAGTCCTATCTGAACCATAGTTAGGTCAGATTTCGGGAGGCTTAAAATAACCCAATGTTTTAAATTTCAGCGAAATTGGGTAATAAATAAAGCTTTTATGGGCTTCAGACCCTGCATCAACAGATCGGTCTATATGGCAGCTATATCTAAATATAGTCCGATCTGTATCATATTTTGGGCGGATGTTGGAAGGGTTAAATCTGCACATTATTCCAAATTTCAGCGAAATCGCTTAAAAAATAAAGCTTTTATGGGCTCCAGACCCTTTATCGGGAGATCGGTCTATATGGCAGCTATATCTATATATGAACCGATCAAATCCATATTTAGGTCAAATGTTGGGAGGCTTAAAGTAATTCACTGTTTCAAATTTCAGCGAAATCGGGTAATAAATTAAGCTTTAATGGGCTTCAGACCCTTTATCGGGAGATCGGTCTATATGGCAGCTATATCTAAATATAGTCCGATTTGAACAATTATTAGGTCGGGTGCCAGTAGGCTAAAAATAACTCGCTGTTTCAAATTTCAGCGAAATCGGGTAATAAATAAAGCTTTTATGGGCTTCAGACCCTTTATCGGGAGATTGGTCTATATGGCAGCTATATCTAAATATAGCCCGATCTGTACCATATTTAGGCCAGATGTCGGGAGGCTTAAAATAACTCACTATTTCAAATTGCAGCGAAATCGGGTAATAAATTAGGCTTTTATGGGCTTCAGACCCTTAATCGGGAGATCGGTCTATATCGCAGCTATATCGAAATATAGTCCGATCTGTACCATATTTAGGTCAGATATCGGAAGGCTTAAAATAACCCACTGTTTCAAATTTCAGCGATATCGGGTAATAAATAAAGCTTTTATGGTCTTCAGACCCTTTATAGTCCGATCTTAACCATTATTAGGTCGGGCGCCAGGAGGCTAAAAATAACTTACTATTCCAAATTTCAGCGAAATCGGATAAAAAATAAAGCTTTTATGGCCTTCAGGCCCTTTATCGGGAGATCGGTCTATATGGCAGCTATATCTAAATATAGTCCGATCTGAACCATACTTGGGTCAGTTTAAAATTAAAGGATTTATGGGCATTAGACCCTTTATCGGAGAATCGGTCTATATAGATTTGGCCCGTTAAGGGTTTCAAACCCTAGGGTATAATAAATTACACGATCATTAGATGGACGCTATATATATAAATCTGAACGGATTTTGATGGGAACGGATCGGCAGAGGTGTACACCTATTTGAAAACTTGAAAGGAGTCACCTTGCAAAACTTTGGGGAGATCGGTTGATAAATGAGCTAATAAAGGCTG
>NC_081552.1:238713894-238946394 GCF_963082655.1 Stomoxys calcitrans | reverse complement strand
GTGGAAAACCCGAGCTGGGGCGAAGAAACGTCCATCCCCACGCAAGCTCGGATCTACCTACGCCAAAGCTTATGGCATCCCCCGTCAGAACCATCCTGTTCCCTCAACAAACCTCAGGAGATATACCAGAGGTACGTTCGCAAGTTCATCCAGATCACAGAAGAAATAGTTGCCCAGAAAGGAGAGCCTACGTTTCTGCAGACCCGGACAGGAACACAGCAAGTGTTCAATAGTCTCCTTCTCATCTTCATCGAGGCAACTCCTACCGAAGTCAATGTGCAGTATCACCATGCGCGGCCTATGGCACAGTGTCCGGTTATGACCCCTGCCATGGTACTCATGGACCTCTTATCAAACACCAGCAACTCCCTCGTCCTCCTCTGGTCAATGACTGGCGGAGCTTGTGGCACCCCCCATCGCAATCATTCTGTTCAACAAACCCCAGGAGACATACCAGAGGTACGTTCGCAAGTTCACCCAGATCACATAAGAAACGGCTCCCCAGAAAGGAAAGCCTACGTCTCTGCAGACCCGGACAGAAACACAGCAAGTGCTCAACAAACCCCAGGAGACATACCAGAGGTACGTTCGCAAGTTCACCCAGATCACATAAGAAACGGCTCCCCAGAAAGGAAAGCCTACGTCTCTGCAGACCCGGACAGAAACACAGCAAGTGCTCAATGGTCTCCTTCTCATCTTAATCGAGGCAACTCCTACCGAAGTCAATGTGCAGTATCACCATGCGCGCCGCCATGCGGCCTATGGCACAGTGCCCGATTATGACCCCTGCCAAGGTACTCATCGACCTCTTATCGAACACCAGCAACTCCCTCGTCCTCCTCTGGTCGATGACTGGCGAAGCTTGTGGCACCCCCCCTCGGAACCATCCTGTTCCCTCAACAAACCTCAGGAGACATACCAGAGGTATGTTCGCAAATGGCTCCCCAGAAAGGAGAGCCTACGTCTCTGCAGACCCAGACAGAAACACAGCAAGTGCTCAATTCTCCTTCTCATCCTACCGAAGTCATTGTGCGGTATCCCCATGCGCACCGCCATGCGGCCTATAGCACAGTATCTGATTATGACCCCTGTCAAGGTACTCATCGACCTCTTATCGAACACCAGCAACTCCCTCGTCCTCCTCTGGTCGATGACTGGCGAAGCTTGTGGCACCCCCCCTCGGAACCATCCTGTTCCCTCAACAAACCTCAGGAGACATACCAGAGGTACGTTCGCAAGTTCACCCAGATCACAGAAGAAACGGCTCCCCAGAAAGGAGAGCCTAAGTCTCTGCAGACCCGGACAGAAACACAGCAAGTGCTCAATGGTCTCCTTCTCATCTTCATCAAGGCAACTCCTACCGAAGTCAATGTGCAGTATCACCATGCGCGCCGCCATGCGGCCTGTGGCACAGTGTCCGATTATGACCCCTGCCAAGGTACTCATCGACCTCTTATCGAACACCAGCAACTCCCTCGTCCTCCTCTGGTCGATGACTGGCGAAGCTTGTGGCACCCCCCCTCGGAATCATCCTGTTCCCTCAACAAACCTCAGGAGACATACCAGAGGTACGTTCGCAAGTTCACCCAGATCACAGAAGAAACGGCTCCCCAGAAAGGAGAGCATACGTCTCCTCACAGCAGGTGCTCAATAGTCTCCTCCTCATCCTCATCGAGGCAACTCCTACAGAAGTCATTGTGCGGTATCCCCATGCGCACCGCCATATGGCCTATGGCACAGTGTCCGGTTATGACCCCTGTCAAGGTACTCATCGAACTCCAGCATCTGCCTCGTCCTCCTCTGGTCGATGACTGGCCATAGCGCCTTCGCAGTCCGGCAACCATCCACCAAGTCCCACCTCGCCACCTCTTCTCTGTTCAGTAGCTCGACAAATGCCACGTAGGAAAGACCGATGACTTGTCCGCCTGGTGCAGACGAACCCCTCTTGGAGCACTCGTCCGCCCTCTCATTTCCTGGAATCCCCTCATGCCTAGGAACCCATATTAGCGTCACATCGTGGGCCAGGAGCCTATCCAGGGATACCAAACAATCCGCCACGCATCTCAACCCCAAGGCCCTGAGCGCCGCCATACTGTCCACATAAATTCTGAGTTTCGAGAGCGGTATGCCCCTTACCACAATTTCCCTCGCGGCCACTGCAATGGCACAGACCTCTGCCTGAAAGACCGTACAGTCTCGGGGCAGTCTCAAAGACATACTGATGTTGATTGCATCAGAGTAGACCTCCAATCCACTCCATCTTGGAGCCATCTGTATAGATCGAGGTCTTATCCTCCTCAATTGCACCATTCGCCCACCATTCGTCCCTCTTAGGAAATCGAATCGCAAATGCCCTCACTCAAGTTGGCACTGGTACCAGGTAGCCGGAGATCCTCCTCAGTTCGCTCTCCGTATCCATAACACCCAGAACCGAACTGTGGCCGCAACCATCCTCCTTCAGCATGCCGAGCTCCCTCAGCCTAAACGCGAGCCTGGCAGCGCAGTTCCAAATATAGGCCCCAATGGGCTGCATATCTAGCATCGCCTCCAGGTCTGCCTGCGGTACGGATCTCAGAGCCCCTGTAATCCCGACGAAGGTCAGTGTCCGGACCTTCTCGAACTCGCACAGTGCCTTACGGCTTCTTTCCTCGATGTTCCTCTTCCAGGACAGTTTCGAATCAAGAACTATGCCTAGGTACTTCGCCTCCTTCGACAGCTGCGAGGTGACCCAATCCAAGGACGGGAGTCTGAACTCCGGTATCTTCCAGGACAGTTTCGAATCGAGGGCTATGCCTAGGTGCATCGTCTCCTTCGATAGCCGCGGGATGACCCCGTCCAAGGACGGGAGTCTGAGCTCCGGTACCTTATATTTACGCGTGAAATGCACCAGCTCCGTCTTCCCTTAATTGGTCCTCAACCCATTTCCGGTAGCCCATAGCGACAACCTCCTCAGTAACCCTTCCATGATCTCGCTGATCGTCAGCAGAAACTTGCCTCGGACCAGCAGAACGACGTCGTCCGCATAAGCGATAATCCTCGTGCCGTCCCCACCACGATCTATTAGGATTTCATTAATCACGAGGTTCCATAGAATCAGTGAGAACACCCCTCCTTAGGGCGTTCTTCTGGTCACCCGCCTTCTGACCACACTATCTCCCAGGTTCGCATTAATAATCCTGCCATAAAGCCCACTGGGAGGTTATGTGGTGAATCCCCGTGCTTTCCGGGGATAGGCGACTATCGCTCCTATCTCCACTTTATTGAAGACCCCTCTAAATTTCTAAGAAGACCTCCAAAGTTTAATCCTTCTTTCGGAGAGACGTCTCGATCTCCCATACCACCTCGTGAAGGGCAGTCTCTACCGACCTGCCTTTGAGGTATGCGTATTGTGCACCACTGAAGTTTTCCGGCGTCAGTCCTCCTCTCCCCTTCAGGTCAATCAGTCTTTCCAGTGTTTTCAGCAAAAACGATGACAAACTAATATAAGTCTATTAGTCTGTGATGGTTCTTACTGAAAACACTGGAAAGACTGATTGACCTGAAGGTGAGAGGGGGATTGACGCCGGAAAACTCCTGACTTCGTCGTACTGTGGTTTATTCTTGCCGCCTTGGGGATAAAGACAACCTTGACTTCCCTCCATGCCCTCGGTATGTAGGGCCATGCCGAGCTCGCTCGAAAGATCTGCCCAAGCCATGGTAAGTCCCGTCCTCCCTCCTCAGGGCGTTAGGCGTGATGGGATCCTTCGAGAGCACTTTGCGCAACCTAGATGCCTCACTAGTACTTTCCAATTCCTCACAAAATTTCACCCCAGAAACTCCTCTTCGCCTTTCTCGTGCCCTTCTTGAACATGCCAAGGGCGTCACGATACTCGTCCCAGCCCTCTGCCATGTTTTATCTCTCTCTCCCCCTCTTGGCCTTATTAAAATGTCTTCTGCTCTCCCTCCTGAGCACCGTCAGTTCCGGTGATCACCATGACTGGCTGGTTTTACGTGGCGGTACTCTTTCGAGACATGACCTCAAAAAGGCCTCGTTCAGGCATCCCTTGACAAGATCGACTGCGTCCTCCATTTTCCTTGTGTGCTCCAGAGGCCCCTTTGGGGGCCCCAATTTCTCCATTTGTTCACTGAACTTCTCCCAGTCGTTCTTCCTCGGATTTCTATATGGTATCCTCCTCCCCCTCTCTTGTTCGACCCGAAAGCATATCCTATAGTGATCCGAAAAAAAGCACTCGGTGGAAACGTTTCAGTCCAAAACCTTCACCGAGTCACTACTCGTCACAAGCGTTATATCTATAACCTGTTCCCTGATCCGGTTGTAGAAAGTAGGGGCATTGCCCCTATGGCATACTACCAAGCCCGTATATAAAAGTAAGTCAACAAGAAAGAGCGTGCTAAGTTCGGCTGGGAGATGTGTCAAGCTTTTGATAGATTCAGACATTTGGACACGTATGTTGAAGGTTATGAGAGAAGCCGTTGTACAAAATTTCACTCAAATCGGATGAGAATTGCGCCCTCTAAATGCTCAAGAAGTCAAAATCCCAAATCGGTTTATATGGCAGCTATATCAGGTTATGTACCGATTTGCACCATACTTAGCACAGTTATTGGAAGACATAACACAACACCTCATGCATAATTTCAGCCAAATCGGATGAGAATTACCCGCTCTATTGACCGATTTTAACCACACTTTACACAGCTGTTGGAAGTGATACCAAAACACTACGTGCAAAATGTAACGAGAATTGCGCCCTCTACAGGCTCAAAAAGTCAAGACCCAAGATCGGTTAATATGGCAGCTATATCAAAACATGGACCCTTATCGTCCATTTACAATCCCAACCGACCTACGCTAATAAGAAGTATGGGTTGCCCAAAAAGTAATTGCGGATTTTTTAAAAGAAAGTAAATGCATTTTTAATAAAACTTGGAATGAACTTTAATCAAATATACTTTTTTTACACTTTTTTTCTAAAGCAAGCTAAAAGTAACAGCTGATAACTGACAGAAGAAAGAATGTAATTACAGAGTCACAAGCTGTGAAAAAATTTGTCAACGCCGACTATATGAAAAATCCGCAATTACTTTTTGGGCAACCCTATATTTGTGCAAAATTTCAAGAGGCTAGCTTTACTCCTTCGAAAGTTAGCGTGCTTTCGATAGACAGGCGGACGGACATGGCTAGATCGACTTAAAATGTCATGACGATCAAGAATATGTATACTTTATGGGGTCTCAGACGCATATTTCGAGGTGTTACAAACAGAATGACGACATTAATATACCCCCAAACTATGGTGGAGGGTATAAAAAAAAAACTCACCTCTTTCATTGGTATCCCTGCTTCCATAGAGACTGTGTAGTTGGTCAGTTAGTTTATTTTACGTTGTGTACTTGTTACAAAGAAACGTTGAGGTATGATGCTCTTTGATTTGTTTCATCTTTCGTTTCCACGGAAACGGAAACTAATCACGCTTTGGTTTCCTAGAAACGGTGGAGACCATTGTTGGGTTTATGATTTTTATTCAAAAGCAGCAAAACAAAAATATGTACTTGGTAAATTAAAAAAGTAGTCCAATTTCTGCCATTATTCTAAAATAAACTTTATTTCAAGTTAGCAACTAATTTATTTACGACCAGGATGTATTGGGTTGCCCAAAAAGTAATTGCGGATTTTTCATATAGTCGGCGTTGACAAATTTTTTCGCAGCTTGTGACTCTGTAATTGCATTCCTTCTTCTGTCAGTTATCAGCTATGACTATTAGCTTGCTTTAGAAAAAAAGTGTAAAAAAAGTATATTTGATTAAAGTTCATTCCAAGTTTTATTAAAAATGCATTTACTTTCTTTTAAAAAATCCGCAATTACTTTTTGGGCAAACGCAATATTTGTATAACGAACAACATGACTGAGATTTTTACCCAAGTTTATAAGGCAATAGATTTAAAGCATTCACGACATTTATGCTTCAAAACTAAATTCTAGAAATTAGTCTGGGACAATACAAAAACAAGTAAAGAAGGGCAAAACCGACCTTTTGATACCCTACACCACATTGGGTATCCGGCTAAATCGTCGGTATTAAAATTTGCTTAAAAATCTGTACATATTGTGGAAACCTTTGAGAAAATTGTTATGCAACATGTTAAGAGGATCGCGGAAAAATTCGCTTGCTAAAGTCCTTAAAGTGAAAATTGAACCGATTTCTATGAAATTCACCAGTCATTATACCCATCACCGTAGAATAGGGGGTATGTTCATTTACTCATTCCCTTTGCAACACATCGAAATATCAATTTCCGACTCTACCAAGTGTAAATATTTCGAATCGTCGTAAAATTCTAAGATTATTTAACAATGTCCGTGTGTTTGTCCGTCCGTCTGTTGTGGTCACTCTACAACCTTCAAAAATTCAGATATTGAGCTAAAATTTGGCACAGAAACGTCTTTTTGATGCGCGCAGGACAATATTATGGTCAGCAGTTAGACACAGTATGCAGTCCGTGGGCCCTCAATGGGATATAAGATACCGGAGTTCAGACTCCCGTCCTTGGGCGGGGTCACCTCGCGGCTGTCAAAGGAGGCGCAGTACCTAGGCATAGTCCTCGATTCGAAACTGTCCTGGAAGAGGAACACCAAGGCTTTTTACTCCTGCAGGAGAAGTTCGGTAGGAAGTGGGGGGGGTGATGATTTACTGAATTTATACGGCCAGTTTACCCCTGTTCCTTAGTGGAATGTTCATGTTCATTTGGAACTGCGCCGCCAGGGTCGCGTTTGGGATGAGGGATCTCGGCATGCTGAAGGAGGATGGTTGCGGCCACAGTTCGATTCCGTGTGTTATGGATACGGAGGGTAGACTGATGCACTCAATATCAGTATGTCTCTGAGACTGCCGGACAAGTGAAGTGAAGAGAAATTCTGGAAAATGGTTTACCGTCCTCGAAACTCAGAATTTATGTGGAATTCTGAATTTATGGCGCGCTCATCGCCTTAGCGTCGAGATTCGTGGCGGATTGTTTGGAATGCCTGAATAGACTCCGGGCCCACGAAGTGACGCTGACATGGGTTCCTGGGCATAAGGGGAATGAGAGGGCGGACGAGTGCGCCAGGAGTGGTTCGTCTGCGCCGGGCGGACAAGTCATAGGTCTTGCCTATGTGCCATTTGTCAAGCTACTGAACAGAGAAGAGGTGGCGAGGTGGGACTCGGTGGATGGTTGCCGGATTGGGAAGGCGCTATGGCCAGTCATCGAACAAGACGAGGAAGAGGGAGTTGCTGGTGTTCGATAAGAGGTCGATGAGTACCTTGATAGGGGTCATAACCGGACACTGTGCCACATGGTGGCGCACGCATGGGTATACCGCACAATGACTTCTGTAGTAGTGTGTCTAACTGTTGATCATAATATGGTCTTGCGTACATCAAAAAGACGTAACTGTGCCAAATTTTAGCTCAATATCTCAATTTTTGAAGGTTCTAGAGTGATTACAATAGACAGACGGACAGACAGGTCCAATATGGGCTCTATCTTTGATCCATTCATGTATCATTAACTTTCTGAAGGCAATACCAGAGTTCCGTCAATTCAAGACTGTGCCTCTGGGAGCAGTGCATTGCACTCGACGTTAAGTGTCGTCTCAGGTATACAATCCGAAACCTCTTCTATTCCATTCAATGTTTCAATCGTTGCCTCGATTATACCGCAATAGTAAGGCCTGTTTTTAATCCTCTTATCCTTCGAAAGCACGCTTACATACTGCCCATCGTTTGTGAACCTTCTCAGTATGATACTATGGGTTGCCCAAAAAGTAATTGCGCATTTTTTAAAAGAAAGTAAATGCATTTTTAATAAAACTTAGAATGAACTTTAATCAAATATACTTTTTTTACACTTTTTTCTAAAGCAAGCTAAAAGTCACAGCTGATAACTGACAGAAGAAAGAATGCAATTACAGAGTCACAAGCTGTGAAAAAATTTGTCAACGCCGACTATATGAAAAATCCGCAATTACTTTTTGGGCAGCCCAATAGATGTGACACTTCTAGTTCAATTGCCTATCCCAGATCACTGCCAAGTATTTTGCTGGCAGAATTCTGTCTTTTATGGGTTTACATTCAGTCTACATCGGTCTAGTCCATTCATATGCCATCTCATGGACTTACTCGGCCCTTCTGAATAGCTAATTCGGACTCATAGAAGTTTTATAACTTCGTTTGCATAACAGAAGGGTTCAAAAGTCCAGGGTTTGTTAATAAACTATTTATGGTTGTTACCTGTGGGAGTGGGGGTAAAATTCCTCCCTTTGACATGCCTTGTTCTTCTTTGTCCCTTATACTTATGTCATGAGATGCACAATTTATCCACCTATTTCATAGCATGTGGTTTATCCAGTCTCTATGTAAATAAAAACGATAAGTAAGTGGTTTTCCTTTTTTCAACGAAAATAGTTCCCTCTTGCTCCCTAATATTCTTTTCGTAGAATATCTAAATACGAGCAGAACTACTTTCAGCATTTCACTTTTGTTAAATTTAGCAAAGCTCTTTATGAAATTTTTAGCAACAAAGTCCCGTAGAGCAAGAAAACAATTCAACTTAAATATTTTATTCTCATAAAAACAACAAACATCTGGCAAAAAAGTACAAAAAATATGTATAACTCCATGTTCCACCTCGCCAAAATTTCCATGAATACCAACATCCTCTTCTTCCCACGCTGCTTACATATAAATTTGTACCAAGTACTAATGCTTTGATAAACAAGCGTCTTGATTGTTTCAAAGTTTGTTTTTTGTTTTTTTTTTTTTTTTTTGTGATAAAGCACACAATTCGAAATTACATTAGCCGTACTTTCTATGTTTTCCTATTCAAATTATGTATGTTCGTTTATAATATTTGCATAAATACCTTTAACCTTAGACTGGACCAACTTTGGTGAAGGTGAGCTGATAATGATGAGGGTGATGGTGTTGATGTCGACATTCAAGCAACATTTCAATTCTTTGAGTTTTATTTTCCCTTTAAGACAACAGCAACGAAGCGAAACAATAAAGCTTGGGCACATAAGCCCATGTTGCGTATGTGGTATGTAGCATACAAATGAGAGAATTTATCACTCATACGTTACGGTGTACGAGTATTGTACATTAACAGATGCTTTTCATGGCCAGATATACATATGTTAAGCGAATGCACGCACATTCATATGATATTTAACACTTAAAGAGAAGGCGCTTTCAAGATTTAAATGAAAATATTTGGTTGAATTGGTTTGAGAAAAATTTTGTAAGAAGTCAACATTTCAATTAAATTCTGTATTAAAAATAAAATAAATTAAAATAAAATAAAATAAAATAAAATAAAATAAATTAAAATAAAATAAAATAAAATAAAATAAAATAAAATAAAATAAAATAAAATAAAATAAAATATAACAAAATTAAATAAAGTAAAATAAAATAAAATAGAATAAAGTAAAGTAAAATAAAATAAAATAAAATAAAATAAAATAAAATAAAATAAAATAAAATAAAATAAAATAAAATAAAATAGAATAAAGTAAAGTAAAATAAAATAAAATAAAATAAAATAAAATAAAATAAAATAAAATAAAATAAAATAAAATAAAATAAAATAAAATAAAATAAAATGAAATAAAATAAAATAAAATAAAATAAAATAATATAACAAATTTAAATAATATATAACAAAAATTAAATAAAGTAAAATAAAATAAAATAGAATAAAGTAAAGTAAAATAAAATAAAATAAAATAAAATAAAATAAAATAAAATAAAATAAAATAGAATAAAGTAAAGTAAAATAAAATAAAATAAAATAAAATAAAATAAAATAAAATAAAATAAAATAAAATAAAATAAAATAAAATAAAATAAAATAAAATAAAATAAAATAAAATAAAATAAAATAAATGAAAAAAATAAACTTAAATTTAAAAAAAATAAAAAATAAAATCTTAAATATAAAATGCAATTTGTATTTGTTTGTTTGTTCCGTATAGACTCAAAAACGGCTGAACCAATTACTTTGAAATTTTCACAGATTTCGTAAAAGTGGACCGATCGGGACAATATGGGACTCAAATGAAAGATATTCAGGAGTAGATTACGAATATGGTCAGAAAGTAAAAATAGGCTTTATAATTTATTAATATCGTTACGGGGCCGACCCTCCACCGTTACCCCAAAAACACCACCCAAAATCTTAAGTGTATTGGTCCAATACAATATGGGTATCAAATGAAAAGTATGCGGGAGTAGATAACGAATCTGGCATACAAATTCATGTCGAAGTATAGGGGGTCACCCCACCCCCACGAAAACGCCCAAAATGGGCCCATTAGCCAATTACGGATATATGGGACTCGGTTTGTTTGTTCTGTATAGACTGAAAAACGGCAGAATAGATTTTCTCGAAATTTTCGTATATTGTGTGGGTTGGTCTGGACGGAAACATAGGAAATATAATTTTTCGGTATCGCAATTAAAATTTGGGTCCAAGCACCCAGTGGGCCTCCCCCAACCCCAAAACTCCTCTAAACAGATATATTCAAAGTTCATGTCAATATGGGACTGAAATGACAAGTATTAGGCAGTAGATTACAAATATGGCATTAAAATTTGTTAGGTTCAAGTTCATGGCTATATGGGACTCAAACGAAAGGTATTAGAGAGTAGATTACGAATATGACATTAAAATTTGTGTTCAAGTCTAGGTGGCGCTTTTCCTCTTAAAGATAAGTCAAATGGGTTATTTGACCCATTATGACAATATGGGACTCAAATGAAAGGTATTTGGGAGAATAAAACGAATTTGATATCCAATTTTTGAGTCAAGTGGTTGTATACACCCTAAACTGAACTTCATTTCCGTTGGGAATAAAGAACGAATATGATATCCAAATACGGTAAAAACTTTAAAATCGTTTCATTGAATTCATCAATAACATTTGTGGATTCAATACGACCTCAATCTTAAAGTCTTGTTGCAATGTATTTGCAATTGCCAAAAGCCTTAATGCAGATCCCTTTTACTTTTCACTTTTGTTGATTTAATTCTTTTTAGTTTTGATATTTATTTTGGCACCTTAGCTTATGTTAAAGTTCTATTTTCTTCATACAAACAAAACTTCATAAAGCAACACATTTAATTTTCTCTATGACTCACTTCCATTAGATGTATAATCAAACTTGAGAGTGTAAAATAAATTCTCATTCAATTACACAAAAATTATAGTAGCATCCTTTAACTTTGCTTTCTTCCTAGAGATTCAACAATTTTTTTTTTTTTAACTCAATTAGTTAAGCTCATTTACCCACAAGAGTGTGGGTGAATGCCTAGAGTAAGCAATTAATTTTTTTTTCAGCAACTGCATTTTAGCGTGGCCAATTACATTAAATTTCCAGGAAGTGCATGACGTACTCGACGAGTGATTATTGAATTTCATTTGTTGTTGGGTTTCGTTAGAACTGCTTTTAACAATGGCACGCGGAAAACCCCTCTTACGATTTTTCTAGGCAAAAATTCCAACGATGAACTATTTGAGAGGGCAAACACTTTTACTTTACTAAAAAGGCAAGCTTTTCACTTTCACACACTCAACAAAGATTTAAAGGAATTTACAACAACTATGATATATGCACTACTGAGAGTAGTAAATGTAGCACTGAGTCTACGTAGTAATAGTAACTAAATTTTAACACAAAGTCAATGTCAAGGCAACCTGCACTGTAACAAACTACCGACTACTGCACGAACGAATCGTGTGGCAGCCACAGCATCAATAATACAAACTCTCTGTCATGCAAAGCACAACAAATTAAACAGGACAGGGTTGCCAAGGGGGATTTGATGTCAAGGTTGGTAGTTAATAAATTACCTAAGATGGCAAAACTAAGTAAAAACAAATAAAAAAAGTGAAAACAAAAAAAAAATTATAAAATTTTAAATAAAAAAAGTAAAAATAAATGAAATGGTAAATAAACATGAAATGAAATGAAATGAAATGAAATGAAGTGAAGTGAAATGAAATGAAATGAAATGAAATGAAGTGAAATGAAATGAAATGAAATGAAATGAAATGAAATGAAATGAAATGAAATGAAATGAAATGAAATGAAATGAAACGAAATGAAATGAATTGAAATGAATTGAAATGAATTGAAATGAATTGAAATGAATTGAAATGAATTGAAATGAATTGAAAAGAATTGAAATGAATTGAAATGAATTGAATTGAAATAAATTGAAATGAATTGAAATGAATTGAAATGAATTGAAATGAATTGAAATGAATTGAAATGAATTGAAATGAATTGAAATGAATTGAAATGAATTGAAATGAATTGAAATGAATTGAAATGAATTGAAATAAATTGAAATGAATTGAAACGAATTGAAATGAAATGAATTGCAATGAATTGAAATGAATTGAAATGAATTGAAATGAATTGAAATGAATTGAAATGAATTAAAATGAAATGAATTGAAATGAAAAATTATATGATATTAAATGAAATGAATTGAAATGAATTGAAATGAATTGAAATGAATTGAAATGAATTGAAATGAATTGAAATGAATTGAAATGAATTAAAATGAAATGAATTGAAATGAAAAATTATATGATATTAAATGAAATGAAATGAATTGAAATGAATTGAAATGAATTGAAATGAATTGAAATGAATTGAAATGAATTGAAATGAATTGAAATGAATTGAAATGAATTGAAATGAATTGAAATGAATTGAAATGAATTGAAATGAATTGAAATGAATTGAAATGAATTGAAATGAATTGAAATGAATTGAAATGAAATGAATTGCAATGAATTGAAATGAAGTGAATTGAAATGAATTGAAATGAATCGAAATGATTTGAAATGAATTGAAATAAAAGAAAACAAGTATAAGCGTACAAAGTTCGACGGGCCGAATCTTGCGTTTGTATTTGAATTAGTTTGGTCTCTAGAAGTCATATTGGGGTATTGATATTTAGGAGGCCTATATCACCATATTGACCGATTCGGATAAAACTTAACACTGATGTTGTAAGTCATAAGATAGGATTTTGGGCCGAATTCCAGCCCAATCTGGGGAAAATTTAGGCCAAATGGGGATATATGGGGGATATATCCGTTTATAGACCGGTTCAGATCATACTTGGCATGGATGTTGGAATTCATAACTTTAGTCTTAGTTTCAAATTTCAGCTTAATCGGATGAAAACTGAGGCTTCTAAGGGCTTAAATATTCAAATCCCGAGATCCGTATATATGGGAACTACACCTGTTTATAGACCGGTTCAGATCATACTTGGCATGGATGTTGTTCCAAATTTCTGCTTAATCAAATGAAAACTGAAACTTATTAGGGCTTAAATATTCAAATTCGGGGATCGCTTTATATGGCAGCTATACCAGTTTATAGACCGATTCGGATAATACTTGGCATGGATTTTTGAAGTCATAACTCCAAATTTTAGCCAAATCGGATGAAAATTTAGGCTTTTGAGGGCTCAAAAAGTCAAATCCGGGAATCGATTTATATGGGGCGCTATATCTGTTTATAAACCTATTCGGACCATACTTCGCATGGATAATAGACGTCGAGACTGAAGTCTTTTTTCCAAATTTCAGCCGAATCGGATAAAAATTGAGGCTTCTAAATTCTCAAGAACTCAAATCTGGGGAGGCTGTATATATTTATAGACCGATTCGGATCATACTTGGCATGGATATTAGAAGTCGTAACTCAAGTCTTTGTTCAGCCAAATTGGATAAAAATTGAGAATTCTAAATTCTCAAGAATTCAAATCCGAGACTCGTTTTATATGGGGACTATATCCGTTTATAGTCCGATTCCGATCATACTTGCCATGGATGTTGAAACACAAGTCTTTGTTCCAAATTTCAGCCGAATTTGATGAAAATTGAGGCTTCTCGAGGCTCAAGAAGTCAAATCGGAAATTGGTTTAGATGGTCGCTATATCCAAATCTGAATCGATATGGCCACATTTGCAATTCCCAACGACCTTTTACATCAATAAGAAATATAGCAAAAATTCAAACTGCTAGCTTTACCCGTACGACTTAGACAGATGGACGCACGGACATGACGGAAGATACATATATATGGTAGCTATAGCTAAATCTGAACCAATTCTTATATCGAGCCTCTTAGGATAGGATAAAATAAATGCCTTGTGCAATATTAGTACAAATTGGACTAACATATATAGAGAAGCTATATCCAAATTTGAACCGATTTCTCAAAAATTCGACAGCAATAGCGGGAGTTATAAGCGAATAGTCAGACAGACGGACAGACAGACAGTTAGATGGACAGACAGACGGACAGACAGACTGACAGACGGACACACAGAGAGACGGACAGATAGACAGACAGACTGACAAACAGACGGACAGCCAGACAAACAGACAGACGGACAGCCAGACAGACTGACTGACAGACGGACAGGTGGACAGACGGAAGGACTGACAGACCGACAGACGTACAGACAGACGGACGGACGGACAGACGGATGGACAGACGGACGGACAGACGGACAGATAGACGGATAGACAGACTGACAGACAGACAGACAGACAGACAGACAGACAGACAGACTGACAGACAGACAGACAGACAGACAGACAGCCAGACAGACTGACTGACAGACGGACAGGTGGACAGACGGAAAGACTGACAGACGTACAGACGTACAGACAGACAGACAGACGGACGGACAGAGAGACAGAGAGACAGACAGACCAACGTACAGACAGACCGATTATAGATGGACCTAACCATATCTAATCAGAAAGTGATTCTCAGTCAATACGCATGCGCATCAATGGGTCTATCTCTCTTCCTTCTTGGTGTAACAAACTAGTGCACAAAGTTAAAATACCCTGTACCACAGTAGTGGTGTAGGGTATAAAAATGAAAATAAAACATAACTACACAATGTGATCCATCTAGCTGTTCAAAGGCCAGCCGTTCAAAGGCCACCCCATAAACGTCATAACAAGTTTAACATACAAACAAAGTTTCCGGGAGGTCCATTATAAAGCCTTGTGCGCATCCACAGCCATAGGAAACTTGTATTAATGAACAGGGGCAAACTTCTGACATATCAATGAGTGCTGTCCGATTCAAGTTGAAGCTCAATGATAAGGGGCCTCCTTTTTTATAGCCGAATCTGAAAGGGGTGCGACACCTCTTTGGGGAAAAGTTTTTACATGGTTTTTACAGTATCTCACAAATGTCACCAGCATTAGGAGGGTATAACCGCCATTGAAAATTTGTTCTAATATTCTCGCCAGGATTCAAACCCAGGCATTAAGCCTCATAAGCGGACATGTAAACCTCTGCTCTACGGCGGCCTCCGACAGTGACCTTTAAAAATTCGGAGAAAAAAGTCCCTGCTTAAATGGCCAAATCTTTCCGAATAGTAGGGTGTCAGTACACACACCTATATATACAGTGGCACACAAAAGCTTACATACCCTACTACGACACACGTTTTACAAAAGAAATTTTTGGAGTAAGAAGTTTTTCTGTCTTATGTCCATTGTTGTTAAAATAGTTTACCATGTTTACCCAGTATTATAATTAGTTAAAGTTTTTGGGGTAAAACTTTATACTAACTACGCAATTAATGCAACTGCTATATATGAAAGGGTATGTAGACATGTCTGTGCCACTGTATTTATCATTCATAACATGCATGTATCTTCAAATTAAATTAATCTTTAAAATTGAGTCGATTGCCTTAATCCTATCTGGATCCGCCTTAGTATTCAGAAATGTCTTTATTTATATCCAACGACGGGGTAAATTGATTTCAAGCTGTATGAATTTAAAATTATTCAACAGAACACTTATTTCTTCCCAATAAGTCTTTGTGGCAACACTGTGACACTCACATAGCTACATACATGTAAGCGTAGTGTTTAAGTAAAGTAATGAGCGCGAGTATACAGATGAGCTGTACAACAAGGCGAACAGGTACACAGACAGGTACACTCAGTTACTGGAATATTCTCTTTCCACAACCGTTGCTAAAATCACATACACATTGATAGACACACACTAGTAAACACTCGCGATTTCTACACAACACAACAGCTGTAAGGTTTGGAAACGAACAAGTTGCTAAAACGGATGTTTGTTTGTTTTTTTTTTTTGCTTCTTTCTTGTCAAAGATTTTCCTCTTGAGACTGATTTTCTTTCTCAAAGGTCGGTTCAATGGATGAATGGTTGGATGCTGTTGTTGCGTGCCACCAGAAAATGACAACCAAAAGCTTTGAAAACACTTCACTAACTGAAATATGCGTCCAGACGTCAATACGTCACAGGCCAACACCGTTGTTCCGTTATGCTTCGTGTATACGAAAAAGGTGTAGGTATGAGTGTGACGCTGTGTGCTATGGCAGTGTGGTGAAGAAAGCAAGAACTAAATGCTTGTGGGGCAAAAAAGGCGCCAAAACATCTACACTGACGGCAATGAATGGTGGGAGGACACACACACACACACATACAACAAAAACCCGATTTTGCAAACGTACAAATAAACGTAGTAAAAAAAGGTACATGCAACAAGTTTACCATAAGTTAAGGGCAAACAAAAGGGGCATGTCTCGCAGGAGGAAACATGTTGCTGTCAATAATAATAATAATAATATGTAGGAATGTGTACATACATTTTTATGTAAATCTATGTTAATGTTGGTAAGGTTGAATGTCAGCGTGTGTCTGTATTTCAAACACTCAACCTGTCGGTGTGGGTGATGAAAGGTTAAATCAGATTTATTTTCATTGCTTAGCAAATGAGAATTATGTTGCTTGGGGATTTATGAATATGAAATATTTAGAGCAGCATAACCCTCTTTTACATTTGGAATGAAATGATGTCGATAATATTAGGCGAATTTAGAAAAAAATTAACAAATGAGGTAGTTTCGTCTACTTTTAATTGCAAAAAGAAAAATTAATAATAAATAAGGCAATCCAGTAAACTATTAGAGCAACATTTCAACCATAATTGAAATTAAGAGCAATGGAAAAACTGGCTAGCGGTGATGGCATATTTGAATAGCCTTAAATAGCCTTCATTGTTAATTTAGCCATGCACTAACCTTTATGGGAAAACTAGCATTTTTAAAAATATTACACATTTTGTTATACATATATGAGACTATAAATGAGTCAAATGTGAGAAACCAAACAAGTGACCAAACTAGCTTTACTAGTTTATTTTATGCCCTCATTGATAAGATATTCGCTTCAGATTTTACTGAACAAAAACTGAATTTGAATCGAAAACAAGTAAAAAGTCGGCCGAGTCGGCCGAGTCGGCCGAGTCTTGGATACCCACCACCTCGGGTATATATGTAAACCCCATTTCGTCACAATCCGGTGAAAATTGGATAACTTAAGCACCCAAAATTCGGCACGGACATTGAGTGGTCTCATATATATATGTCACTATTCAATTTTGTAGAACAAAATATTGGTCTTTTTGGCAGATATATCCAATTATACGCCGATCTGAACCATATTTAGGTCGGGTGTCAGGAGGCTAAAAAAACTTACTATTTCAAAAAACTTTTATGGGCTTCAGACCCTTTATCGGTAGATCGGTCTATATGGCAGCTATATCTAAATATAGTCCGATCTGAACCATAATTGGGTCAGATGTCAGGAGGCTTAAGATAACCCATTGTTGCAAATTTCAGCAATATCGGGTAATAACAAAAGCTTTTATGGCCTTCAGACCCTTTATCGGGAGATCGGTCTATATAGCAGCTATATCTAAATATAGTCCGATCTGAACCATAATTGGGTCAGATGTCGGGAGGCTTAAGATAACCCACTGTTGCAAATTTCAGCAATATCAGGTAATAATAAAAGCTTTTATGGCCTTCAGACCCTTTATCGGCAGATCGGTCTATATGGCAGCTATATCTAAATATAGTCCGATCTGAACCATAATTAGGTCAGATGTCGGGAGGCTTAAGATAACCCACGGTTTTAAATTTCAGCGCAATCGGGTAATAAATAAAGCTTTTATGGGCTTCAGTCCCCTTATCGGCAGATCGGTCTATATGACAGCTATATATAAATATAATCCGATCTGAACCATATTTGGGTCAGATGTCGGGAGGCTTAAGATAACCCACTGTTTTAAATTTCAGCGATATCGGGTAAATAATAAAGCCTTTATGGGCTTCAGAGCCTTTATCGGGAGATCGGTCTATATGGCAGCTATATCTAAATATAGTCTCATCTGAACCATATTTGGATCAGATATCGGGAGACTTACGATAACCCACTGTTTCAATTTTCAGCGATATCGGGTAAAAAATACAGCTTTTATGGGCTTCAGATCCTTTGTCGGTAGATCGGTCTATATGGCAGCTATATCTAAATATAGTCCGATCTGAACCATAATTGGGTCAGATGTCGGGAGGCTTACGATAACCCACTGTTTTAAATGTCAGCAATATCGGGTAATAAGTAAAGCTTTTATGGCCTTCAGACCCTTAATCGCGAGATCGGTCTATGTGACAGCTATATCTAAATATAGTCCGCTCTGAACCATAATTGGGTCAGATTTCGGGAGGCTTAAGATAACCCACTGTTTTAAATTTCAGCGATATCGGGTAATAAATAAAGCTTTTATGGGCTTCAGACCCTTTATCGGCAGATCGGTCTATATGACAGCTATATCTAAATATAGTCTGATCTGAACCATATTTGGATCAGATATCGGGAGGCTTAAGATAACCCACTGTTTCAAATTTCAGCGATATCGGGTAATAAATAAAGCTTTTATGGGCTTCAGACCCTTTAACGGTAGATCGGTCTATATGGCAGCTATATCTAAATATTGTCCGATCTAAACCATATTTGGGTCAGATGTCGGGAGGCTTAAGATAACCCACTGTTTTAAATTTCAGCGATATCGGGTAAATAATAAAGCCTTTATGGGCTTCAGAGCCTTTATCGGGAGATCGGTCTATATGGCAGCTATATCTAAATATAGTCTCATCTGAACCATATTTGGATCAGATATCGGGAGACTTACGATAACCCACTGTTTCAATTTTCAGCGATATCGGGTAAAAAATACAGCTTTTATGGGCTTCAGATCCTTTGTCGGTAGATCGCTATATATAAATATAGTCCGATATCGACCGTATTTGGGTCAGATGTCGGGAAGCCTAAAACTACTCACTGTTTCAAATTTCAGCAAAATGGGATGAAAAATAAAGTTTTTATGAGCATTAGACTCTTTATCGAAAAATCGGTCTATATAGCATGTTGAAAGTAGTTTCCCTCTGATGTTATTTTGAATTATTTGAATTGATTATCTAATTTACCTTACCTTATTTTGAATTACCATGTAATAGTTTTTAAGTCACTGTTGAAACATCCCAGTATTCCAAATTAATAGTATGGCAACAAGTTAACCATCCTCTTTGTGTGTTGTTGTATTGAGTGGAGGCCGATGCTTCTTGGTGTTGCCACGAAGAAGTCTCGAGCTCTTTTTACTACAGCATCACATCCAAGTGGTTGGTTCTCTGCAGCTTTTTATCATCTACATAAAATGTAAGTTGTATCCCATACACCCCTCTAAATAAAAGACAACCATATCATCCCATTTTGAACTCAATCATCTCGGGTTTTCATTTAAAAGGCAAGTGAGGTGATTCATTCCTCAATAAACTTGAAGCTTTTATTTTATTTGAAATAAAATAAAAAATATAAATAGTGAATTTGGAGTAATTTTCAAACAAAACGAAAAATATACTACATCTCCGTAGTATGAATTTGCCATGTGCAAAGTTTCTCCACATTAATGACACAAATCCCAGCTCATTTACTCCCAAATAGCTAAAATCCCTTACTGATATTGAACATGGTCCTTCGAACCCTTATTGAACACAGCTTAATGGTTAAATACCTCAAAAGTTCATTTTGTTAGTATCACGGAAACCCTAACTCGCTGTAACAAATGTCAAACTGTCGTTTTTTTACATGTGCCAAGACCGAAAGGAGAATTATAAGTTTTTATTAAATATTTTTCATCAGACAACGGAAAGTTAGTTCAAGATCGTGAAATCGGTGGAAAACTATTGTTCTCCATCCCACGCAACGAGAACGCGAAGAATTGCTGAAATTTTTAGTTACAAGGCCCTGACACGTGTAGGTAACGGTTCAAGGCCACCAACCTTGGAAACGGGCACATTCTGCAGGAACTGTACACTTCAGCAAAACCACAAAATTAATTAATCGATAATAAAGGCGGCGGCATCGTAACTTCCAATTACAGGAAACCCCATCATCGCATAAAGTAATGTGAATAATATCCAATATTTCTTTTGGAAAACATACAGAACGTACATAAATACGTAGTCTTCGCCTGAACCACGTTATCTAAATGTATGTACATCCCTGTTTAAAAGAGGAGGCGACAAAATTTCGAAAGGCTTGTACAACTAAATTGTTCTCACCGACTCATTCCTCCAAGTCAATAGACAGGGACACCCAATTTCTAAACCCTTTCAACTGCACCACCTCGTCAGCAGTATATTTTCTTTGGTGATGTCCCGCTGGATTAATGATGTAAGTCCAATTCCAATTTTTAGCTAGAAAGATAAGTGAAAAAATATGAACCATCTCATTTCTTACGGCTGAACAATCCAAGTTCCCTCCGAGAAAGATACAGGCGAACGAAAACTACCATCTTTCGGTAGAATTTAGTTTCATGATAGTTTTACTACATTTGCCTACAGATTTCTGGACACACCATCAAAGCCTAACACATTTTCACCAACATTCACAATAGGCGTCATCAATTTTTTTTTTGCATGTTTATAAACCAATATAGGAGAAACTCAACACATTCCGATTAGACTAATAATTGTTGAATGCAAATGCCCAACACAATAACCACCTTTGAACAATCACAGATCTCCATTTATTCTAAATGGAATCTGGAATAATAAACTGGAATCATCCTTAAAGTACGCCACACTATTTCTACATTAGTGATTCACAATAACACACATTTGGTACCATATATAATTTTTCACCTTTTGCACAAGCTGGTTATTTATGTTAACTGGAGTTGTACTATGCAATAGTATTTGATTCTAATTTATAAATCTATTCTCGATTAGAACCCTTATAAAGGCCGCTAGAGACTAATTTTTGGCACACATGCTGGACGTTTTAACTGGTATGAAATTCATCTACAATAACTTGTATTGCCCCCTGCATGCGGAATCTGTTTTCTTCTAATTGCAATGTAAAGATAATATACACGCAGTATTGGTTTGAATCAGTATTTTTTGGACCCAATTGATAAACAATCCCTTTGTTTTAAGAGATAACCCCGTTTGAATTCACAATACCTGAGTTTTATATTCCTCTTTTAAGCCAAGACACAAACCATTATGGAGGATTTTACATTTTATTCCGATGATTTGGTAATATTTTGTTCGGAATTTGATAACCTTGCAAAGACTGAAATTACGGACTCAATGCTTGAGGTAAATTTGCATGACTTGAACCATCGATGGTCAGAGGTGCAAAGGTCATATAAGGAACTTCTTATCAATAAGAAGGGCGACCTTGACCAGAAGTCATTGGAAGCGGCACGAGGCAAATATAGCACATGCACGAAGTCCTTTCATAATTGTAAGGCGAATATCTTCGACTTGCAGAAAACTTTTGTTGCTTCCCCTATAAGCTCCTCCTTTATAGCGAATGACATTCCAGCTACCGATTTAGCTATAAAGGTACCTCCCTGCGACACGGAGCTGTTCTATGGAGGCTACGAAGAATGGCCAGCATTTAGAGACATGTTCTCTGCGGTATATGTCGATCACCCTAGACTACCGCCTGTTCAAAAGCTTTATCACCTCCGCCTCAAGTGTCGCGGGCAGGCAGGAGAGATTGTGAAGAAGTATAAGCTCTGCGGTGAAAATTTTTGCTTAGCATGGGAGGCTTTGCGTATGAGGTACGAAAATAAAAGGATATTAGTGGACAATCAACTTAAAATTCTTCTAAATTTACCTCCCATTACTTCCGAAAGTTGTGAGTCCCTTCAATACTTGCGAAGCACAATTAATGACTGCCTCTCTGCTCTGAAGGCGCAGAATATCTCGACAAAGGACTGGGATCCTATACTTATTTACATTTGCTCCACTAAACTTCCCCACGAAACTCTCTCCCTGTGGGAACAGTCCCTGAAATCTCACAAGGAACTTCCAGAATGGGAACAAATGGACACCTTTCTCTCACATAGGTATGAAGTGGTGGAACGTTTGAATAGCATTCAAGATGCACGACCTGCAACTAAAGAAATTCATAGGGAAAGTACTACTGTGACCAAGAATGAAGCCAGTTTCCCGTGCAAGATATGCAAACTTAACCACCCATTGAAACAATGCCCAGAATTTAAAAAGCTTGACCCACAATCTCGAAGCACATTTGTCTCCTTAAATAACATATGCATTAATTGTCTCTCTTATACTCATACTCGGAAGAACTGTCAGAGCAAATTCACATGCAACACTTGTAACAAGAACCATCATTCACTACTGCATTTTACCCGAAATGGAGCTAGTTCTAATCAAAAAAGCTATAGTCCAAAATCACCGGTTAGCGACGAATCTCAGGCCCCAGAAGAAGCCCCGGATTCTTCTTATACGCATCACAGCAATGTAACTTTGGAAACAGCTTCACACTTTACTTCTAATGCTGACAATTCTTGGAAAGGAAACACTTTGCTACCTACTGCTGTTGTCCAAATAAAGCACAATGGTGATTTGTTAAAAGCAAGAGCTTTTCTTGATCAAGGCTCTGAGCGCTCTTTTGTTTCGAAGACCCTTCAGCAGCGATTAAAGCTTGTGGTTGAGAATAAGAATTTCCAGATCCATGGAATGGGTGGTGAAATTGTGGCAAATTCTAATTCCATATGTTCGTTAACTCTGTATTCAGAGAAGCATGAGATTGAGGTGAATTTGGGAGCGATAGTTGTCCCAAGAATCACAAGGCTTTTACCTAATTTCGAGATAGCCAAGTCACAAACCAATTTTAGTGGCATAGAGGGTTTGGAACTCGCAGACCCTGATTTCTACACTCCTGGGAATGTAGACTTGCTCCTCGGCAGCGATGTGATGCCCTCTCTTCTCATAAACGGGTTACGTAAGATTTCTGAATCTCTCCTTGCTCAAGCCACAATATTCGGTTGGATTATTAGCGGGCCTATTCAGTGTCAATCTGTTTCGGCATTCTCCATTGGAATTTCTGAAATGGATGACGAAGCCATTAGTACACAACTCAGAAGATTTTGGGAGCAGGAAGAGATACCGAATAAGATTCCCTTTTCGAAAGAAGATGAGTTCTGCGAATCTCTGTATTTGAAGACCACGTATAGGAATAAGGATGGCCGATATGTGGTTAAACTTCCATTCAAACCTGGGTTTCCACGGGAGATGCCTTTGGGGTGTTCTCGTTCTAAAGCCCTCATCCAGTTTATTGGTATGGAAAATTCTTTGAAAAAAAATTCCGAGTTTGCCGAAACTTATCGAAATGTTTTGGCCGAATATTTGACACTTGGTCATATGACACCAACATCATCTCAGGAAATAATTTCCCAAGGTTCATTTCACTCATATTATATGCCTCACCATGCGGTTATGAAGCCCGACAGTCGGAGTACTAAGCTAAGGGTAGTCTTCAATGCTTCAAGGAAAAGTAACTCAGGCAACTCCTTAAATGACATCTTATTAGTTGGACCAACCCTACAACTGGACCTCATGACCCTGATCGTTAATTGGCGGCTATATCAGTACGTTTTTTGCGGTGATATAGAAAAGATGTATCGCCAGATCTTGGTCCATGATGGAGACACTCCCTTTCAACGAATCGTCTTTCGGATGAACCCATGCGATCCCATTCAAGACTTCACACTCCGAACGGTGACATTTGGTGTAAATTGTGCACCATATTTAGCCATCAGGACATTATTACAGCTTGCCAAAGACTCTGAGGATCGTTTTCCTCAGGCAGCACATATTTTAAGAAATGAGACATACGTAGACGATATTCTGACAGGCTCTCATGATTTAAATTCGGCTATAAAAGTGCTCTCTCAAATCATTACGGTATTGGAATCTGCTGGATTTCATTTGAGAAAAATATCGGCAAACACCAAAGATATACTGGAATCCGTTCCCAACGAATCACTCTTAGATTGTGACTTTCTCAAGTTCGCAGAAACAAGCGGTACTAAAACGCTTGGAATACAGTGGAACGCGCTGAAAGATTGTTTTTCATATAAAATAGAACCCATAGAAAAACAATTAGATATTACAAAAAGAAAAATACTGTCCACTGTCGCAAAAATATTTGACCCGGCGGGGTGGATTTCGCCCATTATAATCCAGTCAAAAATGCTCCTACAACATCTCTGGTTGGAAGGAACTAAGTGGGATGAAAGCGTCAAACCCAATACCCTGCTCAAGTGGAATCAATTTGTAGATAACATACAGCTAATACCCAACATACATATTCCTCGCTGGGTAAAGTTTGCCCCCCTTGTCTCTACGCAGATTCACGGTTTCTGTGACGCGTCTGAGAAGGCGTATTGCGCGGTTATCTATTTACGTGTCCAAAGAAATCAATCAACGGAATCTAATTTATTTGTGTCAAAAACCAAAGTGGCTCCGCTAGAACCCGTAAGTCTACCAAGACTGGAATTGTGTGGTGCTCTACTTCTCTCTCGGTTGGTGAAAAAAGTACTGTCTCAACTCCCGATAAATAATTATGACCTCTACTTATGGTGTGACTCATCGATTGTCCTCGGCTGGTTAGAAAAACCGCCATCATCATGGAAGACATACGTCGCTAATAGGACAGCAGAAATTATTCGAAATATTGGTAACATTTCATGGCGTCACATTCGATCAGCAGACAATCCAGCAGATGTGGGTTCTAGGGGTTGTAATACTATGGACCTCATGCAGAATTCCTTGTGGTGGAAGGGTCCAACATGGCTTATAGAGCCGCCAAACGAATGGCCAAAGTCTCTTCCTGCATATATTGACCCGCCCGAAAAGAAAAAGATAAATGTTTTCCATATGAACGAAATTGTAGATCCCTTAGAAAGATTTTCAAGGTGGGACCGCGCCATACGAGTAATTTGCTATGTACGAAGGTTTTTGCATAACTCCCACAAAGAAAAACGACAACAACACACTCAAGACTCCAAAATTATAACACATTCCGAATTCACCGAAACAAAAAACTTGCTAATTACTTTGGCCCAAAGGCAGTACTATGGCAAGGAATATCATTCACTTTTGACGTCAAAACCTATTAGCAAGAAAAGTCCTTTATATTCTCTAAATCCTTTTATTGATAAATGTGGGGTACTCAGAGCCTCAGGCAGAATCTCAAATTCAGATTTCGCCTTTAACGAACGCCATCCCATCATAGTCCCCGTAAAGTCCAAATATTGCACTTTATTAATCGAGTTTACTCACATTTTTTTGATGCACGCCGAACACAACCTAATGATAAGGACAATTCGAAGCGAATATTATGTATCGAGGCTTAGATCAGCAATAAAGAAATGCATACATCAATGCAAAACTTGCATTGCATATAAACAGCGCCTCCAAACACAGTTCATGGCAGCATTGCCTATTGAACGAAGCAAATTTTCCCCTCCGTTCACCATAACAGGTCTAGATTTCGCGGGACCATTTCCAATAAAGGTGTCTCGACTACGACAGGCTACATTTCTTAAAGGTTATGTTTGCATTTTTATTTGTCTAAGTACGAAATCCATCCATTTGGAACTCTGCTCGGACCTTTCATCTGCCTCATTTCGGGCTGCCTTTGTAAGATTTGTTGGAAGGCGAGGCCTGCCACAAAAGTTGATGTCGGATAATGGTACTAATTTTGTGGGGGCTGAGAGAGCATTTAATTTCCAATATGTCCATTTTCTCAAAGCCATATCCAAGGATATTGTTGAAAAGTACGCTACACATGGATTTCAGTGGACCTTTATTCCTCCCAATGCCCCACATATGGGGGGAATTTGGGAAGCTGGGGTGAAATCCTTTAAAATGCATTTTCGGAAAGTAACCCAGAATGCCAAATACACGTTCGAGGAATTTTGCACCCTTTTAGTACGAATCGAGGCGGTCTTAAATTCTCGACCCCTATCACCGATGACGGACGACCCTTTGGAATTATTAGCCTTGACCCCAGGTCACTTTTTACGAGGTGCTCCTATGGTTGCTATGCCGGAGGCTACTGACGAGACATTTCCTATTGTAGACAAATGGGATAAACTCAAATCTATCCAACAGCAATTTGCTCGGAGGTGGAAGGATGAGTACATTAAGGAACTTCAAAGCAGATACAAGTGGCAGCGTTTGCAAAAGAATTTATCCGTAGACCAGTTCGTCCTTATTAAAGACGACTCCTTGCCTCCGTGTGAATGGCGGTTGGGTCGCATTACAAAAGTTTATCTAGGACCAGACGGTCTTGCCCGGGTAGCTGATATAAGGACTCAGCTTGGGACCATAAGGAGACCAATAGTAAAATTGTGTATTTTACCATATAATGCTCCTCAATCTTAAATATTCCTTACAATCGTTTCTGTCAAGACGTACCTATTTGAAATTATCATTATTTCATATCATCACACAAAATTTTGTCTTCCACAGGGACAGAAGAAATTCCAGAATCCATCAATGCCTAATTTGTAAAAATTATCACCCTCTTAGATATTGTAGACAGTTCTTAAAAATGGCGGTCAAAGATCGTCGTCGTGCTGTTGTTCGCCATAAGTATTGCTTAAATTGTTTGGCCCGTTCGCATAAAACAGCGCAGTGCACTTCAACTAATTTATGCCAACGTTGCGAAAGGGGACACCACACCCTACTCCATGAACCAATTCAACAAAGACTACAACCAGAACGATGCCGAGCTGACAGAAGAAGAGTTCTAAAAAACAAATGCCAACGTCCAACTACACAATTGCGTCCAGCCGAGAGAGGTGGTCATAACTCAGCAAATTCTAGACTACGTTATGGTAATAACAGTAATTCAGAAAAATCTCAACGGTGCCTGGAGAAAGCTTTTCGTATATTGAACCAGCTCAAACGCGCTCTATAATTGTTGCCCTTTCCGGCCAAGGGGGGCAGGATGTTGAAAGTAGTTTCCCTCTGATGTTATTTTGAATTATTTGAATTGATTATCTAATTTACCTTACCTTATTTTGAATTACCATGTAATAGTTTTTAAGTCACTGTTGAAACATCCCAGTATTCCAAATTAATAGTATGGCAACAAGTTAACCATCCTCTTTGTGTGTTGTTGTATTGAGTGGAGGCCGATGCTTCTTGGTGTTGCCACGAAGAAGTCTCGAGCTCTTTTTACTACAGCATCACATCCAAGTGGTTGGTTCTCTGCAGCTTTTTATCATCTACATAAAATGTAAGTTGTATCCCATACACCCCTCTAAATAAAAGACAACCATATCATCCCATTTTGAACTCAATCATCTCGGGTTTTCATTTAAAAGGCAAGTGAGGTGATTCATTCCTCAATAAACTTGAAGCTTTTATTTTATTTGAAATAAAATAAAAAATATAAATAGTGAATTTGGAGTAATTTTCAAACAAAACGAAAAATATACTACATCTCCGTAGTATGAATTTGCCATGTGCAAAGTTTCTCCACATTAATGACACAAATCCCAGCTCATTTACTCCCAAATAGCTAAAATCCCTTACTGATATTGAACATAGCAGCTATATCCTAATATGGTCCAATTTGGACCGTTCAAGAACTTAACCAGCGTACATCAAAAAAACGTATCTGTGCCAAATTTCAGCTCAATATCTCAATTTTTGAAGGCTCTAGAGTGATTACAACAGACGGACGGACAGACACCCGGACATCGTTAAGTCGTCTTAGAATTTTACGACGATCCGAAATATAAATGCTTTGTAGGGCCGGAATTGGTTATTTCGATGTGTTGCAAACGGAATGACTAAATGAATATACCCCCTATCCTACGGTGGTGGGTATAAATATATAGCTTCAAGTGTATGAGACATAAGGTTAAGGGAAAGGATGACTTGAACATAGAAGCAGAAGGTCACACCATCGCATTTTAATGAGGCGACGTTAGGAAACCTGTATGAAATGGAAGAGGTTTGGCAGTGAAGACCGGAGGACGAAGCCTTTCGGGGCAACGCAGTCCGAATTAAGGATTTAGGCGACGAATGCGCATGTAACACTCTGGAACTGCGAAAAGGTCGGTAAAACCATGAAAATTGTGTGGGGAGATCCGGATCGTGAAAAGACGAGGCAACTATTGAAAACTATTGAAGTAAGAAGGAAATCAGTATAGCCTTCTGGGCTACAAGCTCACATATACAGGCATGTGATAACATGTGTAAGGCATGTGTGGAAGATTATGAGGCATTGAAACATTTCCGATGTCATTGCTCGGCTTTCGCGGCTAACAGACACTGGCACTTAGGTTGGGACACAATATCAGACACGTACCTACATAGGGGCATGGAATGGAGAACAATTAGAGCTTTTTACACCACCGAAGAATGGAGGTATATTAACCTTGTCATTCCGTTTGTAACATCCGAAATATTGATCTGCAACCCCATAAGGTATATATATTCTGGATCGTCTAGACATTCTGATTCGATATAACTATGTCCGTCCGTCTGTCGAAATCACGATAAAGGTCGAACGCGTAAAGCTACCCGCTTGAAATTTCGCACAGATACTTAATATCGATGTTGGTCGTTGGGGATAGCTCCCATATAAACCGATCTCCCGATTTGACTTCTTGAGCCCCTGGAAGCCGCAATTTTTGTCCGATTTGGCTGAAAATTTTCACACGATATTCTGTTATAATTTCCAATAACTGAGTTAAGTACGGTCTGAATCGGTCTATAACCAGATATAGCTCCCATATAAACCGATCTCCCAATTTGGCATCTTGACTACCTGGAAACTGCAATTCTTGTTCGATTTGACTGAAATTGTGCACATAGTGTTCTCTTATGACTTCTCAACACTGTGACGAGAACAGTTCAAATCGGTCGAGAACTTGATATAGCTTCAGTATAAGCCGATCTCCCGATTTGACTTCTTGTGCCCCTGGAAGCCGCAATTTTTGTCCGATATGGTTGAACTTTTGCACATAGTGTTCTCTTAGGGCTTCACAATACTGTGCCAAGTACGGTTGAAATCGGTCAAGAACTTGATATATTGTAGCTCCCATATAAACCAATCTCCCAATTTAAATTCTTAAGCCCCTGCAAGCCACAATTTTTGTCCGATTTGGCTGAAATATTGCACAAAGTGTTCTGTCATGACTTCCAACAACTGAACTAAGTACGGTCCGAATCGGTCTATAACCTGATATAGCTCCCATATAAACCGATCTCCCGATTTGATTTCTTAAGACCCTGGAAGGCGCCATGCTTGTCCGATTAGGCAGAAATTTTGCACATAGTGTTCTCTTATGACTTCCCAACACTGTGTAGAGCACGGTTCAAATCGGTCAAGAACCTGATATAGGTCCCATATAAGCCGATATCCTTATTTGACTTCTTGAGCCCCTGGAAGCCGCAACTTTTGTACGATTTAGCTGATATTTTGCATGCGATGCTCTGTTACGTCTTCTAAAAAACTGTGCCAAATACGACCAAAATCAGGCTATAACCTGATATACCGCCCATGTAAACCAGTCTCTCGATCATTCTTGTTCGGTCCCAATAAGCTTTAATTTTTGCTAGTTCGACAAAAGTTTGGTATGTAGAATACAATTATGCCCTACAACTTAATTTATTTTGTATAAATTTTTAGCAGAATCCATGGTGGTGGGTTCTCAAGATTCGGCCCGGCCAAACTTAGCAGGCTTTTACTAGTTGTTTGTTTCTCTTTCGAGACGAGCTCAATGATCGGAGATTTTCTTGGAAAATAAAAGCCATAGATCGCAACACACACCAACCACTATGGGACGCGTTTCGTGATTTGGTTAAGAATTATTCATCTGCCAACTATATTGCCTCCCTTGAACATAGTTGCAATGTTAGTTGTTTGGCACTACTCTACCGGTACTTTCATGATGTGTGTTCGTCTGATATTCGTCTTCTTATTCCTGATGTAAGGATGTTTGTCAGAGATACTAGACATTTCAGGAACTCACATCCGATTATAATTGATTCAAGTGTGGTTCAAATCGGTTCATAACCAGATATAGCTGCCATATAAACCGATCTTGGGTCTTGATTTCTTGAGCCACTAGAGGGCGCAATTCTCATCCGATCTTGGGCCAATAGCGGGCGCAATTATTATCTGATTTGGCAGAAATTTGTACAGCGCCTTCTCCCATGACCTTCAACATACGTGGTCTGAATCGATCAATAGCTTGATACTGCTCCCATATAAACCTATCTCCCGATTTTGGTTCTTAAGCCTCTACAAGGCGCAATTCTTGTCCAAATGGACTGAAATATTACACAATGACTTCTACTATGGTCTTCAACATTCAATTTAATTATGGTCCGAATCGGACTATAGCTTGATATATCTCCAATAGCATAACAATTCTTTGTTTGCCTAAAAAGAGATACCGCGCAAGGAACTCAACAAATGCGATCCTTGGTGGAGGGTATGTAAGATTCGGCCCGGCCGAACTTACCCGCACGCTCTTATTTGTTATTATTATTATTATTTTTTTTTTGAACGGCACCTCTGTACTTTCTAAAGCCTTAAGTCAGATTTTCGAAGTTGTCAAATTGTATGAAGTGTTGACCAGAAAAGCTTTTGTCTAAAATCTAAATCGAGCTTCCGATATTTAACGACAAAATCCGAGTTTTTATTAACAAAGGACTAAAAACCGAATTTTGTCGTAAAAAACCCGGAAGCCTACTTTTGATGAGACGTCACCTAAACAGATGGTAAGTCGATTGAGTAATTGGCGTTAACCTCTTTCAAACCAACCTTAAGTAGCGTAATTCCACAATGGTAAAAGTCTGATTCTGCATTTTGACTATAGATTTTGCAATGTTGACCCTTGTTTGAAGATAATGAATTCATTTTATGTAAATGCCATATCCCATAAATATTAAATACCATTTTTGTCCATTTAAATTATTGTTATACCCATGTTTTTGGTCACGGTATTACCTTTAATCGCAGAAAACTTACTCCAGTCCGCCTAAATGTAATGCACACATGAGAAATATTTATAGGATTAATTAAAGAGTTCAAACAGAAAAGTCCTATATGTATTTACAATCAATTAGTTCGCTTGAGTTATGGGCACTTACAATAATATGAAGAAAAATTAATATAACGTATACGGCACAGGTGACTGACATTATAAATTACATACAATATTGTATTTATATTCACAGTTTTCGTAATTTTTTAAATTGTTTAGCATATCATGCATGGTATAACTGCCATACACAACATATGCACTTACCTTTTAAATTGTTGATGCAGATCACGCAATAAAGAGTAACTGCTTCATATGTTACCTAAATATATATTTTTTTTTGGGAAAAAGAATTAAAAATATTTCACTTATCTGCAAAGTTTATCAACATTTGCTGTTTATCTACATTTTTATGCCAACATATGTCCATGCGATGATGAGCTTTTACTAACGGCAGAGTTACTTTTGTTGCAATTGGAAAATGTTTTAGATACAAATAAAATTTTATAGCACTTACCGTTAACGCTATACCCACGGTGGCTGAAAATGAGCCTAAGCGAAATTCGCCTGTGTTGTATTTGACAAGGAACGAGGTTTTGCCTACACCTGAATCGCCAAGCAAAATAGTCTGAAAGGAGAAAAAAGGCAAACATTATTCATACAAATTTTCTCGCCGACAAAATTTCTTGGAAATCATCGAGGGCGTTCTTTTTGTCTATAAACAAAATGTACAGGAATCGGAATAAAGTCCGGAATTTCTACCAAAGAATTAAACATCAAACCGATGGCTTTGGTGCAGGCCCATTCTCCTGCAGTGACAAAGAAGGAAATCTGGTAACTGACACAGATAGCATGCTGAGCATATGGAAAGAACATTTTACCCAACTTCTAGTGACCGACGTTGGCGGCAAAGAGGATACCGCAGAACCAATCAACGATGATGGTATAGAATGTTTATCCCCTAGTCAGAATGAGGTCCAATTAGCAGTGACCCGACTGAAAAACAACAAGGCAGCAGGAGCCGACGGGTTACCCGCTGAACTATTTAAGACCGGAGGCGACACGCTGATAAGGCATATGGATCAGCTTATCTGCGCAATCGGGCTAGAAAAATGTATACCCGATAATTAGAACCTCAGCATACTATGTCCCGTACACAAGAAAGGAGACAAGACGGAATGTGTCAACAACAGAGGAATAAATCTTCTCCCCATCGCATACAAAATACTTCCATGAAATTTTCTCTAAAGACAAAATTTCCATGAAATTTTCTCTAAAGACAAAATTTCCATGAAATTTTCTCTAAAGACAAAATTTCCATGAAATTTTCTCTAAAGACAAAATTTCCATGAAATTTTCTCTAAAGACAAAATTTCCATGAAATTTTCTCTAAAGACAAAATTTCCATGAAATTTTCTCTAAAGACAAAATTTCCATGAAATTTTCTCTAAAGACAAAATTTCCATGAAATTTTCTCTAAAGACAAAATTTCCATGAAATTTTCTCTAAAGACAAAATTTCCATGAAATTGTCTCTAAAGAAAAAATTTCCATGAAAATTGTCTCTAAAGAAAAAATTTCCATGAAATTTTCTCTAAAGACAAAATTTCCGTGAAATTTTCTCTTAAGACAAAATTTCCATGAAATTGTCTCTAAAGACAAAATTTCCATGAAATTTTCTCTAAAGACAAAATTTCCATGAAATTTTCTCTAAAAACAAAATTTCCATGAAATTTTCTCTAAAGACAAAATTTCCATGAAATTTTCTCTAAAGACAAAATTTCCATGAAATTTTCTCTAAAGACAAAATGTCCATGAAATTTTCTCTAAAGACAAAATTTCCATGAAATTTTCTCTAAAGACAAAATTTCCATGAAATTTTCTCTAAAGACAAAATTTCCATGAAATTTTCTCTAAAGATAAAGTTTCCATGAAACTTTCTCTAAAGACAAAGTTTCCATGAAATTTTCTCTAAAGACAAAGTTTCCATGAAATTTTCTCTACAAACAAAATCTCCATGAAATTTTCTCTACAAATAAAATTTCCATGAAATTTTCTTTAAAGACAAAATTTCTATGAAATTTTCTCTAAAGACAAAATTTCTATGAAATTTTCTCTAAAGACAAAATTTCTATGAAATTTTCTCTAAAGACAAAATTTCCGTGAAATTTTCTCTAAAGACAAAATTTCCATGAAATTTTCTCTAAAGACAAAATTTCCATGAAATTTTCTCTAAAGACAAAGTTTCCATGAAATTTTCTCTAAAGACAAAATTTCCATGAAATTTTCTCTAAAGACAAAATTTCCATGAAATCTTCTCTAACGACAAAATTACCATGAAATTTTCTCTAAAGACAAAATTTCCATGAAATTTTCTCTAAAGACAAAATTTCCATGAAATTTTCTCTAAAGACAAAATTTCCATGAAATTTTCTCTAAAGACAAAATTTCCATGAAATTTTCTCTAAAGACAAAATTTCCATGAAATTTTCTCTAAAGACAAAATTTCCATGAAATTTTCTCTAAAGACAAAATTTCCATGAAATTTTCTCTAAAGACAAAATTTCCATGAAATTTTCTCTAAAGACAAAATTTCCATGAAATTTTCTCTAAAGACAAAATTTCGATGAAATTTTCTCTAAAGACAAAATTTCCATGAAATTGTCTCTAAAGAAAAAATTTCCATGAAATTTTCTCTAAAGAAAAAATTTCCATGAAATTTTCTCTAAAGAAAAAATTTCCATGAAATTTTCTCTAAAGAAAAAATTTCCATGAAATTTTCTCTAAAGAAAAAATTTCCATGAAATTTTCTCTAAAGAAAAAATTTCCATGAAATTTTCTCTAAAGAAAAAATTTCCATGAAATTTTCTCTAAAGAAAAAATTTCCATGAAATTTTCTCTAAAGAAAAAATTTCCATGAAATTTTCTCTAAAGAAAAAATTTCCATGAAATTTTCTCTAAAGACAAAATTTCCATGAAATTTTCTCTAAAGACAAAATTTCCATGAAATTTTCTCTAAAGACAAAATTTCCATGAAATTTTCTCTAAAGACAAAATTTCCATGGTTTACAAATGATTTCGATGACATTTTCTTTAAAAAGTTGACAGGCGATGGCTCTATCAATATAAGATTTATTTTTCTTTGTTTAAAAGTAGATTAAAATATTCGTCTTCGTTTTTACAAAAAATAAATAATCACCTTATGATTCACCGTATCATCGAACGGTGGCTGATGATGCACTGGCGGTTGATACATGCCCACCTCATCGTAATGATACGAACGCCATCCATCATCATAGTCTTCTATTGTATAGCCCGCATCCTCCAGTGCATACAGTTGTAAAGCTTCTCGTGGTGGCCTATAACCGGGATAGCCGGTGGTAGTCGTTGCTGCTGCTGGTGGGGCCTGTGACCTACAGTATTCGGAGGAGGCCAAAGCACCATCGCCATAATAGCCCGAGCCACGTGATAAACTTAATTCCTGTTCCTGTTTGCGTCGTCTCGTTTCCTCCACACGCCTCTGAGTGGTCTCGGGATCTTCGAAGACATCATCACTCATGCTGCTGGCATCATCGGGTATTTGTGCCATTTCGATGCTAAGCCTGCTTCTTATTGCGTTGAGATTTTAACTTAAGTTTTTAGTTGGGTAGTCTTGTGGTGGTTGCCTGTTGCTTCTTGTTGGTGTTTATTTGCTTGGTTTGAATTGCAATTTCGGTTAAGCGCCTTGAGTGAAACTTTTGAAGTTTGAATTGATTGTTTTGGTGTTTAAAGGGTTTTCTGTTGGTTGTTGTTGTCTTCTTCTTTTAAATTAAATTTAGAGATATGTTTTCTTAGGCTAGAGTTAATTATGCTTAAAGTTCTTAGAGATTTTAATTTTTTTATTTTAAAGTAAATGGGTGGGAAAGAGCTTTTTTAACGTCGAATTACGAAAAATTTTTTGCTATGTTCCTTTTTTTGTTTTTGTTTTTGCTGTGGCTACAAATTGTTGAACATTGCTTAAGCTTTTATAGCAACATTGGCTTATTTTCATATCCTCTAATACTTAAACGATAGGAGTTTTGTTTTTCTTTTACGGAAAATTGTATAACTAAAGCTTTTTGTCTTGTTTGTATATCATAATTTAACTTGGTGTCGTCAGCATCCTTTTCCGGTTTTGGTCCTTGGCTAGTTTTGGTTGGCTTTCCTTTAAGCTTTCAGCATATAAAAGCTTTCAGATTCTTGAAGTGGCTAAAGTGAAGAAAAAGAAAATGTATTTACATTCAAGTCATTAAAGCTTTGGTTTGTCGCTAGAGTTGCCAGATTTAGATATTTTGATGCTATGCCGCATTGGAATTCATATATATTAGAAAAAAGTGATATACAAGCCAAAAGCGAGTAAGGTCGTCTTTTTGATATCCCGTATTAGGTTAGGGTATAGAGGCAGTCTGAAAATAGACTCACTTAGACAATACTTGTCCATTGTGTTAATACCGCTGAGGCAGATCAAAGCCATTTATGAGATTTGGACAAAATTCGAAACGGATATTGAGAGATCCAATAAGTAAGTTTGAAGAACAAAATATTGATCTTTTTCGTAGCCATATCTTAATATAGACCCATCTGAACCATATATACCGCGGATGTCGAAAAGCCTAACATAAGTCACTGTGTCAACTTTCAGCAAAATCGGATTATAAATGTGCCTTTTATGGGGCCAAGAATTTAAATGAACCAATTCGGGCCATATTGTAGAGGATGCCGAAGGGCCCAATGCAACTCACTGTCTCAAATTTCGGCGAAAGCGGACAATAAATGTGGCTTTTATGTGCCCAAAACCTTATAGCGAGAGATCGGTCTATATGGCAGCTATATCCAAATCTGGACGGATATGAGCAAAATTAGAGAAGAATGCTAGAGGACCTAACACAACACACTGTCCCAAATTTCGGCGCCATCGGACAATAAATGCGCCTGAAATCGAGAGATCGGTCTATATGACAGCTATATCCAAATCTCAAGCTATATGTGCCATTTTGCAGGAAGATGTCGAGGGGCCTAACTTAACTCACTGCCCCAAGTTTCGGCGACATCGGACAATAAATGCGCCTTTGATGGGCCCAAAACCTTAAATCTATATGGCAGCTATATCCAAATCTGGACCGATCTGGGCCAAATTGAAGGAGGATAATAAATGTGGCTTGTATGGGCCTAAACCCCTAAATCGGCAGATCGCTTTATTTGACAGCTGTATCAAGATATAGTACGATATAGCCCATTTTCGAACTTAACCTGCTTATGGAAAAAGAAGAACCTGTGCAAAGTTTCAGCTCAATATTTCTATTTTTAAAAACTGTAGCGTGATTTCAACAGACAGACGGGCAGACGGACGGACATGGCTAGATCGTCTTAGATTTTTACGCTGATCAAGAATATATATACTTTATAGGGTCAGAAATGGATATTTCGATGTGTTGCAAACGGAATGACAGAATTAATATAAACCCATCCTTCGGGGTATAAAAATTCTAAATCGGACTTTATCAGTGCTTTTGAATTTAGAATTACGTCAGTAAGACAATCATGGGTTCCTCATATTGTATGTCAAAAATACGTACGTATGTCAAAAATATGTGCTTGGTCATGGTCCAGTGAAAGAAGTGATGTTGGCGAGAACCTCTGAAACAGCACCAACCAATTCTTTGTTAAATTTATTGAACTTGGGTGCGTATGGTTACTTTTCGACAGTTATGACCTAATGTGACATACATTATACGCCACCTTGTTCACTGTTTTTTCAGATGTTCAGATGTTTTTACAAAGGGGCCCAAATTCTGGCTACCATAGTTTTTAAAGCAAATATCAGCTAAAAAATGTATATGAAGCTACATAAAAATCTGGAGCGATTTTAATGCAATTTGACACACATATTGGGACGTCAAAAAAACACCTCATCAGCCATAAAAGGCCATATAGAAAGAAAGATATATATGGGAGCTATATCTATATCTGATCTGATTTTGACATAGCTAAATCGCATCTGAAAGTGATTCTAAGCCTATCGGTGTACTTATCAGTGGGTCAAGCTCTTCTCCTTCTAAGCGTTGCACAAAATTATAATACCCTATAATACAGTGGTGGTTTAGGGTATAAAAATCAATGCGCTTGTTGGTTTGGTTGCTTATATCAACCTTAGAGCAGAGCCGATTGTACAAAAAACGGCTGAAACGATTTTCTTGAAATTTTCAGATATGGTGTAGAATGGTCCCGTGGTGAAAATAGGGTGCTTCATTTTTGGATATCTGAAGAGGAGGTGGACCCTCCTCCTTATCATAATTTTCTAAAACTCAACAACACGGAGACTGGTAGGGCGATTGAAGCGATATTTTGCTTGCCCTCTTATAATAATAGAAAAACATCAATTTGGTATCCAATTTTGGGGTGAGGTACCTAAAGAGGCCGTTCCATCCCCGAAACGCTCCAAATGGATATGTTGGAGAATCACAACAATCCGAATCTGTTATCTAAATATGGGGTCAAAACACACCCAAATCGTATATATTTACCGACCATGGCAATATGGGGCTCAAATGAAAGGTCTTTGGGAGTAGAGCTCTGAATTGGTATCCAATTTCGGAAGCATGAGTGCGCGGTTCCGCCCCCAGCCAAAACACCTTTAAACTGGATTTATTTAATTACCACGGTAATATGGGACTCAACTAAAAGATAGTTGAGTGCAGAAAACGAACCTGACCGTTTTGGACTGCCCGTCCATAATACGGTCCTGCAGGCATTTATCCGGGCGATCACGGAATGCGTGAAGTGGTGTGGTGCTAACGCGAGGACGTCGAGTGTGAACATCTTTACGAACAGTAAAATTGCCATAAGGGCAATAACAACCAGGTCACGAACAGTCTTACAGGGTAAGAAGGATATTAACGCCTTCTCTGAGGAGGGCAAAATCCGCATCGTTTGAATGCCGGGCCATAACGGAATAAGGGGGAATGAAAGGGCAGACGATTTGGCGGTGAAAGCCAGAGGACTGCCGTCAATAAACTTGGTTAACCCGAAGCTTTTCGGTTCGACGCAGTCCGAATTAAGGGAGTGGGCGACGAATGCGCACGCAACCCTGTAGAACAGCGAAACGGTCGTTAGGACGGCGAAAAGGAAGTAAGAAGTAGGTCAGTATAGGTTTTGCCCGGCCATAACGGAGTAAGGGGGTATAAAAGGACAGACCATTTGGCGGTGAAGGCCAGAGGACTGCCGTCAATAAACTTGGTTATTTCGGACCTTACTCGGACTGCGTCGTGGGCGACAAATGCGCATGCAATCCTGTGGAACAGCGAAATGATCGATAGGACGGCGGAAATCCTATGGGGAGATCCAGATCGTAAGAATACGAGGCTATTACTGACAGGAAGCAAGAAAGAGGTCAGTGTAGCTATTGGTATCATAACGGGACACATAGAACTATGAGCTAACGTTGGAGCATTTCCTTTGTCATTGCCCGGCTTTCACGTCTAACAGATACCGGCACTTAGGTGGGGACACTATACCAGATATGAACCAACTTAGGGGAGTGGCATGGATAATAATTAAGGATTTTGCAAATAGCACGGAATTCTTAACTTTTCTTTTTCGAGGTTACTTTTTAGAGCGCACAACAATCACTCTACAGTCTTCAAAAATTAAGATATAGAGCTGAAATTTGGCACAGTTACGTCTGGTTGATGCATGCAGGTTAAGTTCTTGAACAGACCAGATCGGACCATATTTGGATATCACTGCTATATAGACCGAACACCCGATAAAGGGTCTGAAGCCCATAAAATCTTAATTTTTTATCCGATTTCGCTGAAATTTAAGAAAGTGAGTAGTTTTAGTGGTCTGACCCAAATATAGTTCAGATCGGACTATATTTAGATATAGCTGCCATGTAGACCGATCTCCCGATAAAAGCTTAATTTTTATCCGATTTCTCCGAAATTGTAAGCTTTTGAGTTGTTTTAAGCCTTCCGACCCAAATATGTTTCAGATAGGACTATATTTAGATATAGCTGCCATATAGACCGATCTGCCGATAAAGGGTCTGAAGACCATAAAATCTTTATTTACTACCTGATTTCGCTGAAATTTGAAACAGTGAGCCGTTTTAAACCTCTCGACATCCGACTTAAATATGGTTCAGATCGGACTATATTTAGATCTAGCTGCCATATAGACCGATCTGCCGATAAGGGGTCTCGAACCGATAAAAGCTGCATTTATTAACCGATTTCGCTGCAATTTGAAACAGACTGATCTGCCGATTAAGGGTCTGAAACCCATAAAACCTTTATTTATTTCCCGACTTCGCTGAAATTTGAAGCAGTGAGTTGTTTTAAGACTCCCGACATCCGACTTAACTATGGTTCAGATCAGAATATATTAAAGGTCTATTTAGATATATATAAAGGTTATTTAGATATAATTGCCATATAGATCGATCTGCCGGTTGAGGGTCTGAACCCATAAAACATGCATTGGGAAAAGTACAGCTTATAGACAGGGTTGCCGAGTGTGATTAATGTGGTAATTGTATCATAGATGCGTTTTCGCTATTAAAACGATTCAAATACAACATACCAACGCACGGCCCTTGAAGCCATCACACCTAATATGGTTGAAAAGTCTTCTAACCAAAGACGAAACGCATCCCATAGTGGTTGGATTTGTCTTTCCTTTTCCATTTGCATTTCCGATCATTGAGCTCGTCTCGAAAGAAAAACAAACAGAAATTGTAGAATTTAATGATCTTTGCCCTAACAGGCAAAAAACTGGAAAAAGGAAAAATTCAAAAACTTCATTAAAAATTTAAAAGGGTTATCTCTTCCATTTGTTGCCACACGTCTAAAAAAACCCACTATACGCATGTCGATGGGTATCCCGTGGTTCGGCCTGGACAAAATCCTTCTATCATTGAAAACCATTCAAGAAGTAAACACCTTTTGAAAGGGGCAAGAATTCTTTTCGATTTAGGGGACAATATTAAATTGTCCGTATAATATTAATTGTATTTTCCAATTTTACTCATTTTATTTTTGTATTGGCTTTTACATTCAATTGTGTTATGCAACACATCTGGCAACTCTAGAATCACTCTTCATTCATAACATACCGTTATCAAAAGCTTTTACACGAGTTTTATTTGGTTGCTTTATTCGTAAACACGTTGGCGTTTTGTCTTCTTGGTTTTATTTTGTTATGGTTTTCGTTTTTTTTTCTGCTTCCTATTTCATAGTAAATGACAAATTGTACTTAACACGGCTATTTTAATGAGTGTTTTGCATGTTTTTTTAATAATAATTGAACTACAGAACTTGTTTTATTGCATATTTAGTTTAAATTGCAGTTATTTTTCTTTTGACAACAAAAAAAAATCATTCATTGTTAAATTCTCACTCGGTTATTAGTTGGCGTTTTGTTGGTTGGTTGGTTGGTTTATTGGTCCATGGAACATTTAAATTGTGGTTATTTAGGTATTATGTTGGTTAAGGAGTAACTCGGAGTGAAGTGGAAACATTAAAAACGTTTTTTTAATAATATTTTTATAGTAAATTGTCTTCTTTTGTTTTAAGGAATTGCTTATTTGCTTAGTTTGTTTATTTTCTTTTCATATGTCAGTAATTTTCTCTTTGTTTTACTCTCTGTGATTTGTTTTTTTTTTTTGCCTGTTAGATAGCTTTCTTGGGTTTGTTTACCTTTTTGGCGCGTGTGAGTTGGAGCATTTGACATATATTCGTTGCGTTATTGCTCCACAGCCTTTGGCATGGTAGACCAAGAGAGCATGTTTCAGAGAGAGAGAGAGAGAGGGAGAGAGAGCAGCTGTTAGAAAGTGCGTAAGTGAGAATGTGACACAAATGGGTGTGAGAGAAAGAAGTCTGGCTAATATTTGACACACTTTTTGTTGGAATTTCAATGGTGGTGTTGTTTTATTTTGTTTTGGCAGTATTTTTCTTTCTTAGAATTTTTGTTGCTTTTCGGTTAATTCAGTTGTTATTGTTGTGATGCGTATGGTAAACATATAGACATGTATTTATTAATGGCCATTTGCCTTCATATCCGTTTTCCTTAAGGACTGCATTGAATTATTGAATGACGACCGAATGTCTTCACTGCGTAATAGAGTTGTAGAGTGTTTCTTGTTTTTTCTTTTCGTTTTGGTATTGAATTTTCTTTTCGGATTTATTGTTTACAGGATTTGCGTCGGTCTCTTCGTTGACAGAGTCGGTTAAACAGCATAAAGTTGGGTATGTGTGTGTGTGTGTCGTTTGGCCACTTTTGACATTTCACGTTTTCCCAAGGTGTCAATGAAATGGTCTTTGTTTATAACTTTGCGTTTTTTTACGATTTTTTCCTTTGTTTTTTCTTATTTATAATAAATTCCCTAAATGATTATTCGTTACTTCTTAGTTGGTTAGGTGCTGGTTATTACGCCACTTAGCTTTAATTATTTTTTTTTTGTCTATTTTTCTTTATAATGCAAATTTACTAAAAATTTATGCTAAGTTTTTGTGTATATATGTAAGTATGGGGGCATGTATATATATATATCTATATATTATATATGAATTTGTTATAAACTATTTATTTAGGTTTTTTGTTTTATTATACGAACTACAAAAATTGGTGTTATTCGTTTTAAACTAAAGCACAAAGTTTAATTTATTTTTTGGGATTTTTTTTTCTTCTTTTGCTATTTACATTCAATTGCTTTTTGCGGGGGTTCCTCTCTCACAAAGAGTACATATGTTGCGGTATGTTTTCGTTTTTCTTTTTCTTGGCAATAAGTGGTTTGGTTATAATTTTTCACATTTTATTGAATAAGGAATTTATTCATTTTCTTTCTATGCAGCACTTATCACAGTATTGGAGTTAAAATTTCTACACACTATTTGGTCTACATTCTTTGCAAGATTTTCTTTGCTGACATGACGTTGTCTTCCTTTGACACCAAAAAAAAAATGCCCCCTATACATATGGGGTTTTATGTACTGTCGATGTGTATGTGTGTACGTCTGAGACTATGTTCTTCTTGTGGATGACCGACTAAAGCCATGGCACCCCTTCCACTTTGTTGTGTCTATGTTGCCTGTTCCACGCAGACATTTTGTTATTAATGAACTTTATATTTTTCTTATTATTCGCGATTAGTTTTTCTGATTTCGTAACTTATCCCATTTTCTGCCATTTATTTATTATTTTATAAAATAACTGCGTTTCTTGTTCATTTTTTTCTTCTTTGCTTAAATTTTAGTTGTTTTCTCCATTAAATCTACACTGATACTAAAAATGCCTTTGACATTTCGGCAATACATTGACCGACATTTAACTGAGATGCTTTTGTATCATAAAGAGAGAGAGAGAGAGAGCGAACTCAAAATGACAATAGTTAAAAGCAAAAGCGAGAGAGAGAGGCAATTGAATTTATTGGAAATGTAAACATGACAGTGATTTCTTTAGTGAAGTGAATATGGCTGCAAAATATACTCCACTTGTATAACATGTGCCATGTGGGTTTAACGCATCAGCAGCAGAGTTGCCACATACAAAAATTAAAAAAAAAAATTAAACCACTTTAGATTCTTTTGAGACAGAAAAAAGTAGCATTAAAAAAAATTAAAAAAATTTTAAAAACAATATGTAAATGGAATTTGCTCCAAAAACCAAATATTACATGTATATTTTGTTTAACAAAATCTCAAAAAAAAAAAGTTTTAAAAACAATCAAATTTTTAAAAAAAAATCAAAAAAACTCAATTTTTTTTTAATAAAATTTTAGTAAATTATAATTTTCTGATATTAAAAATTTTTTTATAAAAAGAAAATGCCAAAAAAAAATTTTAAAAAACCTTATTGAATGAAATTTTTTTAAAGCCAAAATTTCAAAAATTTCTGAAGGCAACATGATTTTTATCTAAAGAGAACATTTCAATGAACTGTTCTTTAAAAGAAGTTTTAACTAAAAATCTCCTAAAAAAAGGATTGCACAAAAAATGTTGAAAAAAACATTTTAAAAACAAAGTTGAATTTAACCAAAAAACCAGTAAGGAAGGCCAAAAGTCGGGCGGTGCCGACTTTATAACACCCTACACCTACGCCATAGCTACAAAGGTGGAACTATGTCTAATTCTGAAACATTTTTTGATGGACCACGCCGGATGTTTTCAGATAGGTTGTTAAACAATCCGTATCACATTTTGAGCACAGATGTTCAAACTGTAATAACTTCAGTTGACAAATGACAACATTATAGCAAATAATCCAAAATCTGGGAGCTTTATCTAAATCTAAACCGATTTCGAGCATACTTTTCAGATATTTTGGTAGTTGTCGGGGAAGACATTGTGCAAAATTTTGGTCAATAAATGAGCTTGCAGTGGTTCTTGGTGTGAAAATCGGGCGATGTACATATATGACAGCTATATCTAAATCTGGACCGATTTACCTGTTTACCAGTAATTTGGAGAGTCTAGAGAAAATTCTTCCTGCCAAATTTCCACCGAATCGGTTAACAAAAGACTGTTTTATTGCATTATTACTGCAAATCGGACGAACATATATATGGGGAGCTATATCTAAAACTAAACCGATTTCGAGCAAACTTATCAGATATTGTGGTAGTCATCGAGGAAGGCGTTGTACAAAATTTAGGCAAGATTGGTCAATAAAAGCGCTTGCTGTGACCCTAGAAGTTAAAATCGGGCGATATATATACATACAAGAGAGCTATATGTAAATCTGAACCGTTTTTCCTGAAATTCACCAGTAATTTCGAGAATCATAAGAAAATCCTTCCTGCCAAATTTGCAACGAATCGTTTAACAAATGACCGTTTTATTGCATTATTACTGCAAATCGGACGAAATATATGGGAGCTATATGTAAAACTGAACAGATTTTTTTTTAATTTCAATAGACTTCGTCTCTAGGCCAAAAAACATACCCATACCAATTTTGAAGACGATCGGATTAAAATTGCGACCTGTAGTTTGTACACAAATTGACATGGACAGACGGACAGACAGACTGACAGATAGCCGTCATAACAGCTATATCGAAATATGGTCCGATTTGGACCGAATTCGGCACGGATCTATATATTTGGATATAGGTATATCCAAATCTGAACCGATCTGGGCCAAATTGAAGAAGGATGTTGCAGAGCCTAACTTAACTCACTGTCCCAAATGTCGGCGAAATCGGACAATAAATGCGCCTTTTATGGGGCCAAAACCTTAAATCGAGATATCGGTCTATATGGCAGCTATATCCAAATCTTGACCGATCTGGGCCAAATTAAAAAAGGATATCGAAAGGCCTAGCACAACTCACTTAGCAGAAATTTTCTTTAGAGAAAATTTCATAGAAATTTTGTCTTTAGAGAAAATTTCATAGAAATTTTGTCTTCAGAGAAAATTTCATAGAAATTTTGTCTTCAGAGAAAATTTCATAGAAATTTTGTCTTTAGAGAAAATTTCATAGAAATTTCGTCTTTAGAGAAAATTTCATAGAAATTTCGTCTTTAGAGAAAATTTCATAGAAATTTCGTCTTTAGAGAAAATTTCATAGAAATTTTGTCTTTAGAGAAAATTTCATAGAAATTTTGTCTTTAGAGAAAATTTCATAGAAATTTTGTCTTTAGAGAAAATTTCATAGAAATTTTGTCTTTAGAGAAAATTTCATAGAAATTTTGTCTTTAGAGAAAATTTCATAGAAATTTTGTCTTTAGAGAAAATTTCATAGAAATTTTGTCTTTAGAGAAAATTTCATAGAAATTTTGTCTTTAGAGAAAATTTCATAGAAATTTTGTCTTTAGAGAAAATTTCATAGAAATTTTGTCTTTAGAGAAAATTTCATAGAAATTTTGTCTTTAGAGAAAATTTCATAGAAATTTTGTCTTTAGAGAAAATTTCATAGAAATTTTGTCTTTAGAGAAAATTTCATAGAAATTTTGTCTTTAGAGAAAATTTCATAGAAATTTTGTCTTTAGAGAAAATTTCATAGAAATTTTGTCTTTAGAGAAAATTTCATAGAAATTTTGTCATTAGAGAAAATTTCATAGAAATTTTGTCTTTAGAGAAAATTTCATAGAAATTTTGTCTTTAGAGAAAATTTCATAGAAATTTTGTCTTTAGAGAAAATTTCATAGAAATTTTGTCTTTAGAGAAAATTTCATAGAAATTTTGTCTTTAGAGAAAATTTCATAGAAATTTTGTCTTTAGAGAAAATTTCATAGAAATTTTGTCTTTAGAGAAAATTTCATGGAAATTTTGTCTTTAGAGAAAATTTCATAGAAATTTTGTCTTTAGAGAAAATTTCATAGAAATTTTGTCTTTAGAGAAAATTTCATAGAAATTTTGTCTTTAGAGAAAATTTCATAGAAATTTTGTCTTTAAAGAAAATTTCATAGAAATTTTGTCTTTGGAGAAAATTTCATGAAAATTTTGTCTTTAGAGAAAATTTCATAGAAATTTTGTCTTTAGAGAAAATTTCATAGAAATTTTGTCTTTAGAGAAAATTTGATAGAAATTTTGTCTTTAGAGAAAATTTGATAGAGATTTTGTGTTAAGAGAAAATTTGATAGAGATTTTGTCTTTAGAGAAAATTTGATAGAGATTTTGTCTTTAGAGAAAATTTCATAGAAATTTTGTCTTTAGAGAAAATTTCATAAAAATTTTGTCTTTAGAGAAAATTACATTAAATTTTGTTTTAATAGAATATTTTATTGAAAATTTGTCTTAGGAGAAAATTTCATTGACATTTGGTTTTTTAGAAAAAAATTCATTAAGGAATTGTTTTCAGAGGAAATTTCATTTTTGTCTTCAGAGATAATTTCGCTAAAATGTTGTCTTTAGAGGGAATTTGCGGAAATTATGTCATAATAGAAAATTATTTTAATATTAAGTCTTACATACGTAAATAGATGCCTTAAAAGCAGCTTCCACTAAGTTGGCAATAATGGCAGCATACTGCTACCGTTAACACATTTCCTCTGCTGTTGCTTAAGTGGCTCCTAAGAGAACAATAAACAAAAGAGAGAGAGAGTAAAACTCAGTGAAGAAATTGTCAGACAGCATTAAAACAAAAACAATAAATTTAATATAGAGTTGCCATATCTTACCATATCTGCCTTTGTGGTGTCAATTGACGTCAGTGGCACATCATCAAATTGAGAATGAGTGAAGTTAAAGGACTACTCTATATTATGAAGGAAATTTATTGAAATGTGTTTTTGTTTTGCATATGAATATGTCACAGTTTGATTTAGAGTAGGAGAAAACAAAGAGCAGCATTATAAGGTAAACAAAATTTCTCACTCATTTGTGAGAGAACAGAATTTGTGAGAGAAACAAATAGTACTTAATTTTCAAGGGGGGTTTCCCCTCTGGTAACATTTTTGAGGTACTATGTCATGTAAAACTTCTCTCCAAAGAGTTGTCGCACTGCTGCACGCCGTTCGGACTGGGCTATAAAAAGGAGGCCCCTTATCATTGAGCTTAAACTTGAATCGGACTGCACTCATTGATATGTGAGAAGTTTGCCCCTGTTCCTTAGTAGAATGTTCATGGGCAAAAAAAAATTCCAATTACCGTAGGATAGGGGGTATATTCATTTAGTCATTCCGTTTGCAACACATCGAAATATAAATTTTCGACCCTACAAAGTATATGTATTTCGGATCGTCGTAAAATTCTAAGACGATTGAGCAATGTCCGTGTGTCTGTCCGTCCGTCTGTTGTAATCACTCTACACCCTTCAAACATTGAGATATTGAGCTGAAATTTGGCACAGATACGTGTTTTTGATGCACGCTGGTTAAATTCTTGAACGGGCCAAATCGGACCATATTTGGCTATAGCTGCTATATAGACCGATCTGCCGATAAAGGGTCTAATGCCCATAAATGCTTTATTTTTTATCCGATTTCGCTGAAATTTGAAACAGCGAGTTGTTTTGAGCCTCCCTATTTCCGACCTTTATATGGTTCATATCGGACTATATTTAGATATAGCTGCCATATAGACCGATCTGCCGATAAAGGGTCTGAAGCCTATAGAAGCTTTATTTATTACCCGATTTCGCTGAAATTTGAACAAGTGAGTTATTTTAAGCCTCCCGACATCTGACCTAAACATGGTTTAGATTGGACTATATTTGGACATAGCTGCCTTATAGACCGATCTTCCGATAAGGGGTCTGAAACCCATAAAAGCTTTATTTTTCTATGTGAATGTGAGTGAAAATTGAAACGGTGAATAGTTTTGGGCCTCCTAACATCCGACTTTAATATGGTTCAGATCGGACTATATGTAGATATAGCTGCCATATGGTTCAAATATGGTTCGGATCGGACTATATTTGGTTATAACTGCCATATAGACCGATATCCCAATAAAGGGTCCGAAGCCCATAAAAGCTTTATTTTTTAACCGATTTCGCTGAAATTTTAAACAGTGAGTAGTTTTACACCTCCCAACATAGGACCCAAATATGGTTCAGATTGGACTATATTTAAATATAGCTGCCATATAGACCGATCTGCCGATAAAGGGTCTGAAGCCTTTAAAAGTTCTATTTATTATCCGATTTCACCGAAATTTTAAGCAGTGAGTAGTTTTACATCTCCCAACATAGGACCCAAATATGTTTCAGATCGGACTATATTTAGATATAGCTGCCATATAGACCGATCTCCCAATAAAGGGTCTGAAGCCTTTAAAAGCTCTATTTAATACCCGATTTCGCCGAAATTTTAAACAGTGGGTAGTTTTAGGTCTCCCGATATTCGTCTCAAATATGGTTCGGATCGGACTATATTCAGATATAGCTGCCATATCGACCGATCTGCCGATAAAACAAGACCGTCTTACAGGCAGTGGCATCAAAACCAGTGTTGCCACTTAAGAAAATAATTTCCTACCAAAATTAAAGAAAAATCCTAACAAGCCCGACCAAAACCTACCAAATGTCCTGCAAGCCAAAAATTCGGTATATGTTTTTACAACCATCACCGAAGAATAATCAAATTATAAATTTTCAAACCTACAAAGTATCTAGAGCTTCGGTATATTCATAAACGATCTAGCCAGGATTGTCTGTCTGTCTACTGAAATCACTCTACAGCCTAGGGCGTTTGAGTTTGAAAAGAGCGACCTCCTGCGGTAAGGTCTTGAACCGATAAATGCGTATTTACTATCCATTTTCGCAGTAACAATGATTTGCATGGACCCCTCAACATACGAGTATGAACAAGATCCGATTATATTTATCGAAGTGTGCTTGTTTGTCTGTTTGTTCCAAATAGACTTGAAAACGGCTGATCGGATTTTCTTGAAATTTTCACAGATTGTGTAGGATGGTCTGGAAGGAATAATAGGCATTAAAATTTTTTGAATTTTGCAATTTTGCAGTATGCAACTCAAATGAAAGGTATTCGAGAGTAGAGTACTAACTTGATATTGAAAATTGGGGCCTAGGGGGCCGTCCCTACCCCAAAAACCCCACCAATAGGCATATTGGACGATAATGACAATATACGACAGAAATGAAAGGTATTAGGGAGTAGATTACGAACATGGTCTGGAAGGAGCAATAGGTTATAGATTTGTTTATATCGTAATGGGTCAGCCCCTCATAAGAGTAGCTATGATATTGGAGCTATATTAGGTTATAGACCCAATCAGTCCGTACTTGGTTTCGGAGATGGAGGCCATAAAAAATAACAATAAAGGCAACTTTTTAGCTATACACCTGCAATGAAGTCTTTGGCAAAAGTTGCGAGTTTAAACCGCATCTTAAGCATTGGGTATATACTGCAGTTGTCAGACCTATTATGCCATATGGTATTGTGGTCTGGTGGACGGCGTTGCAAAAGTCTAGCTACTGTTCAATACTCAACCCGATCCAAAGGATGGCTTGTTTGTGCAACACAGCCGCACTGAGGACTACGCCATCAGATGCACTGATGTTAATGCTTCACCTAATGCCTCTAGACATTACGGCTAGAAAAATTGCTGCGACCACTGCTGTGAGTCAAAGGCTTCTGTGATATCATGTGGCGGCTACGGGCACTGTATTATCCTATATACAATGCCCGATATTCTAGGCAGTGTGAATTACACATTGCCTGAGCCGTTTTTTTTTTTTTTTTTTAATAAAAACTACTATGCCCCTATTCCTGATAGTAGTGATTGGAACTACAAAATCCCTGGTAACGCTATTACATGGACTAGAGGACCAGGTGGACTATGAGATGTACTCTGAAGAACTAGAACTGATCATATCGAGAAGGTTAGCCAACCACATTAGTGTGTATCAAGCGGAAATCCTTGCAATTAAGAGTGGCTAAAGAATAATGTCATAACGACGATTAGCATATATACCTTCTCAGTGTAGCTATCAATCCCTGGAAAGTGTATTTCTGAATTGAAAAACCGCCCTTGGCTGTCACAGATCTCTCAACGAGATTGCTGAACAGTTCAAAATTCACCTGTTCTAGGTGCCATGCCACAGAGATATCCCAGGCAATTGCAGAGCAGAAGAGCTTACAAGATTAGGGGCTACCTTATAAAGAGTGATTTGTTAAGAGCTTGATAACTTATTTTTTAAAAAAAACGCATAAAATTTGCAAAATCTCATCGGTTCTTTATTTGAAACGTTAGATTGGTCCATGACATTTACTTTTTGAAGATAATTTCATTTAAATGTTGACCGCGGCTGCGTCTTAGGTGGTCCATTCAGAAAGTCCAATTTTGGGCAACTTTTTCGAGCATTTCGGCCGGAATAGCCCGAATTTCTTCGGAAATGTTGTCTTCCAAAGCTGGAATAGTTGCTGGCTTATTTCTGTAGACTTTAGACTTGACGTAGCCCCACAAAAAATAGTCTAAAGGCGTCAAATCGCATGATCTTGGTGGCCAACTTACCGGTCCATTTCTTGAGATGAATTGTTCTCCGAAGTTTTCCCTCAAAATGGCCATAGAATCGCGAGCTGTGTGGCATGTAGCGCCATCTTGTTGAAACCACATGTCAACCAAGTTCAGTTCTTCCATTTTTGGCAACAAAAAGTTTGTTAGCATCGAACGATAGCGATCGCCATTCACCGTAACGTTGCGTCCAACAGCATCTTTGAAAAAATACGGTCCAATGATTCCACCAGCGTACAAACCACACCAAACAGTGCATTTTTCGGGATGCATGGGCAGTTCTTGAACGGCTTCTGGTTGCTCTTCACTCCAAATGCGGCAATTTTGCTTATTTACGTAGCCATTCAACCAGAAATGAGCCTCATCGCTGAACAAAATTTGTCGATAAAAAAGCGGATTTTCTGCCAACTTTTCTAGGGCCCATTCACTGAAAATTCGACGTTGTGGCAGATCGTTCGGCTTCAGTTCTTGCACGAGCTGTATTTTATACGGTTTTACACCAAGATCTTTGCGTAAAATTTTCCATGTGGTCGAATAACACAAACCCAATTGCTGCGAACGGCGACGAATCGACATTTCACGGTCTTCAGCAACACTCTCAGAAACAGACGCAATATTCTCTTCTGTACGCACTGTACGCATTCGTGTGGTTGGTTTAATGTCCAATAAAGTAAACTGAGTGCGAAACTTGGTCACAATCGCATTAATTGTTTGCTCACTTGGTCGATTATGTAGACCATAAATCGGACGTAAAGCGCGAAACACATTTCGAACCGAACACTGATTTTGGTAATAAAATTCAATGATTTGCAAGCGTTGCTCGTTAGTAAGTCTATTCATGATGAAATGTCAAAGCATACTGAGCATCTTTCTCTTTGACACCATGTCTGAAATCCCACGTGATCTGTCAAATACTAATGCATGAAAATCCTAACCTCAAAAAAATCACCCTTTACATGCCAGGGGAACTGGAATGGAATCTGTGGTTATGCCACTAGCGACATGTAAGCTAAGGCTTCAGGATCAAACCCGAAGGGCAACCAATGATAGATGGTCACAAAGAGGGGTTGTGGGCATTGCAAAATTAGGTGGCCTAATCTAGACTTAAAGAGGTCTACCGCTCTGCTGTCGCTGGCTAGAACGGACGTCTCAGTCGGTCATGACAGGTCACTGTTTGATCGGAAATCATGCTGACAGACTGAAGGTTGCAAGTAACGATTTCTGCAGAAGCTGTGAGGACTTCGAGGAGGAAAAGGCTATACAACATCTGCTGTTTGTGTCCCACACTGGCAGTCAGAAGGAGTTCCATTTTAGATTCTCATTTTTTTGAGTCTGATTAAGCGGATGCGAACATTCGCAAATTTTTGATCTTTTTAAAGCGATCTGGACTGTTCAACGGTAGGTCCTATGGTATCACAATGAACGAAAACGTCTAAGTGAGTCCTGTTGACAGATTGCCACTTTTACCTAACCTATTCACTCGCCGAACCAATTCAAGTGCTTTGTGCAATTTCTTTGGACCACCACCATGGAGTTTGACAATTCTACCTGTATCATTAAAACAACATAATACACACATATTTTATTCCCATTGTTGTTTGAGTTTGTCAATAAAAGCCTTTATTGGTTTTCCAGCAAATATAATCGCACTTTTAAGCTTGAACTCCATTGCGAATAATTCTCTTTTTAGTTAAACTCAGAAGCAAATACTTTTGATGGCTTATAAACGATACAATGAGAGGTAATTTCCCATAGTTTGAAAGATGTGAAATTGGTAACACTACATATCAGCTACCCTGTATGGGGCAACTGACAATTATATGTTAATTGTTTGACAGATGTGACGTTGGTAACCATGTATAGGGCAAATGACAATAAAATGTCAATAGTTTTACAGAAGTGAAATTCGTAACACTTCGTAGCAGCTACCCTGTATGAGGGGTTTTTTGGCTTAAACATTAAAAACTGTACTCTGCACCACTGTGACTGAATGCAGTGTACGGTTCAACTCGGAAATTCTTTCTGGTCAATAGTTTGACAGAAGTGAAATTGGTAACACTTCGTAGCAGCTCCCCTGTATAAGCGCTTTTTTGGTTTAAACATTAAAAACTGTAACCTGCACCACTGTAACTGAATGCAGTGTACGGTTCAACTCAGAAATTCTTTCTGGTTCGGTTTAGTCATGTTCGTCCACATATCCTTTCTGTACCGTTTATCCGTCTACCGTTTTTTTTTTTCTTCTAATCAAGATTTGGTCAAAATTTGTGTTTCATAGAAAATTTAGTTTAATTTGCGCTACTTTATTTTGGTTGTTTCATTTTGTTGTTGGATTTATTTGTCCAACTGAAACCGGATCTCCGCCTGCAGGACCGTGTTATGGTCAGGCAATCTAATACAGATCTCACTCCCTGTGTTCTCAATGTGACCCCCAGGCGCACTCTGTCCTCTAGCTTTAATCCATCCATGTAACATGATCTTCCAGATGACAATGCTAGGGTTCTATCAATCCAAGACTATGCCGATGGCAGCAGTGCCTCGCACTCGACATCAAAGTTCATCTCAGGTATCCGATCGGAAACCTTTTCCCTTCCTTCCAGGTTTCCTATTGTCGCTTCGATTATACCGCGATGGCACGAGCTGCTCCTATCCTGAATCCATTCTCCCATCGCTTTAAGTCTCATAGCCGCAGTGGCTGCCTCACAAATAATCGGTATGTCTATGGGTCGGATATCTAGAATAGTCTCCAGTGCCTTAGTGGGCGGCGGAGTCCACCGTAACGCAGTGGTTAGCATGTCCGCCTATGACGCTAAACGCCTGGGTTGGAATCCTGGCGAGACCATCAGAAAAAAATTTTCAGCGGTGGTTTTCCCCTCCTAATGCTGGCAACATTTGTGAGGTACTATGTCATGTAAAAATTCTCTCCAAAGAGGTGTAGCGCTGCGGCGAGCCGTTCGGACTCGGCTTTAAAAAGGAGGCCCCTTATCATTGAGCTTAAACTCGAATCGGACTGCACTCATTGATATGTGAGAAGCTTGCCACTGTTCCTTAGTGGAATATTCATGGGCAAAATTTGCAAAAACTTGCATTTGCCCCAGTGGGCGTAGTCTTCATCGCTCCGCCTATGCCAAAACAACATGTTCTCTGAACCTATTGTATGTTCCTTACGTTGCACTTTTTCTCCATAGCAGTCCACCAAACTACTGAGGCGTAAGTAAGTATGGGTCGTATCACGCTCCTGTAGAGCCAGTGGACTATCCTAGGATTCAGGCCCCATTTCGAGCCTACGGCCCATCTACATAGTGCCCAACATCTGTGAGCCTTCTCAGTACGCTGCTAAATGTGACACTTCCAATTCAGTTTCCTGACCAAAATTACACCTAACTATTTGACCTTGTCAGATATTGAAATCGTCTTATTGAGGAAACGTGGTGCATTAAATTGGTCCACCTTCGTCTTCCTAGTGAACAGTCATATTTCAATCTTCGCTGGGTTAACATTGAGACCTCTGGGTCTAGCTAAATCATATGCCATATGCAAGATCCTTTCGGCCCTTCTGCATAGCTCATTCAGATCCTTAGGAGTATTATGACATCGTCTGCGGGTTCAAATTCCTCCTCTGTCAGCATCCGTAATAGGTCATTTATGGTGGTCAGTCATATGCCATATGCAAGACCCCTTTCGGCCCTTCTGCATAGCTCATTCGGATCCTTAGAAGTATTATGACATCGTCTGCGGGTTCAAATCCCGGGTTCAAATTCCTCCTCTGTCAGCATCCGTAATAGGTCATTTATGGTGGTCAGTCATATGCCATATGCAAGACCCCTTTCGACCCTTCTGCATAGCTCATTCGGATCCTTAGAAGTATTATGACATCGTCTGCGGGTTCAAATCCCCCCTCTGTCAGCATCCGTAATAGGTCAGTTATGGTGGTCACCCATAGGAGTGGCGATAAAATGCCCCTCTGTGGCATGCTTTGTGTCACTTTCTCCCTTATATTGTATTTATGCCATGGAACACACAATTTATCCACCTGTTCCTTAGCATATGGTTTACCCAGTCTCTAAGGACCGGGTCCACCCATCCATCTAAGGATTGGATCAGTGTGTCGGTCTGCCATTGTTAAAAACCTCCTCGATGTCAATGCATACCGCCAGGCTGTACGTTTTGGCATCGAAGGATTCTTCTATTTTATGCACAACCTCGTGCAGGGTCCAGGTTCGCTGGATGTCCTACTCTTAATCATGGTGTCCAAATTACGTTCCATGGTTTTGAGTAAAAAGAACGTAAGGCTTATGGGTCTGTAGGCCTATGGTGTCGCATAACTTGCCTTGCCGGGCTTGGGTATAAACACCACCCTTGCCTCCTGCCAGGCTTCCGGAGAATATGCAAGTCCTAGGCACGCTGTGAAAATAGTTGCCAGATGAGGCGCCAGATAGTCTGTTTCTTTCTGTAGTAACGCCGGAAATATTCCATCAGGTCCAGGTGACTAAAATGGTTTGAAGCTCCTCAAAGATTTCTTCACCATAAACCTCCGATCAACATCATTATTCCAAGATTCCGGTGTCTCCGTAAGTCCCGTCGTATCCTGTTAAAAATGTTTTTCCATTAAAAGCCTAACATGTCCTCCGTTGTCTCTGCTCTCATTCCCATATGGTCTACTAAAGTTTATGTTAGTCCTATGAAAAACGCAAAACATTTCCCCCATATTTTCCGGCTTCTGGTCCCAACAGAACTCATCTACACAATAATCACTTTAACCAACTGCTTTAATTTCTACAACACCAACAAATCGATACATTAATTGTGCCTAATCTTTGATAAATTGTTATAATGATACCATAACATTCTCACTGATAGCATTCTCAAATACTTATGGGCAACGTTATGGTTTTTATGACGAACATTCAATTCAAAATCCCCCACGGCGCGTACTGCATTTTTGTCCATATTATCCCCCATGTGAGTGGGTGTATGAAATTCTGTCCAATATAATTATGTTGAACATTTTTATCGCTTTCGCACATTCTAATTTTAGACACACTCGTAGTGTTATTGTTCGCCATTAGCCAATCGTAGACCCCTCATCGTTATCATCCACTTCCACCTGTAATCACGTTACCTTACGCCTCTTAATTATGAGCCTTTGATTTGTGCCCTTAAATGGTTTTTGAAAACACTTTCACCTTGCGCACACACACGCACAAATTAATGTGGCTATATTGTCATTCATAGCCATGGGGACAGTGGTGTCACATACACACGCAGATACACATGTATGTACTCTGTACATAAACTTGTACTTTGTTACTTGTAACGTGTGCCCCGATAGGCAAATTGGTTCTTTAATGACATAGACAATTTTTACAAACACTCACATGTTGTATACACTCAACGATGAGGTTGCATCTTAAACTTTAAAATTAAAAACTAACCATGGCCTGATTCGGACTGTAATGGAATGAATATTGGAGACCATAGTGGAAGTCATTGCACAAAATTTCAGCCAAATCGAATAAGAATTGCGCCCTCAAGGGGCTCAAAAAGTAAAAGAGGGAGATCGTTTTATAGGAGAGCTCCATTAGGCTATAGACCGATTCAGACCATATTTGACACGTATGTTGAAGATCATGGGAGAAGCCGTTGTACAAAATTCACCCAAATCAGATAATAATTGCGCCTTCTAGAGGCTGAAGAAGTCAAGATTGAAGATCGGTTTATATGGGGCAGCTATATAAGACTATGGACCGATTTGAACCGTACTTAGCACAGTTGTTGTAAGTCATAACGAAACACGTCATGCAAAAATTCAGCGAAATCGGATAAAAATTGCGCCCTCTAGAGGCTGAAGAAGTCAAGACCCTAGATCGGTTTATATGACAGCTATATCAGGTTATGCACGGATTTCACCCATACTTGGCACAGTTGTTGAAAATCATATTAAAACGCCTCATGCAAAATTTCAGCCAAATCTGATGGGAATTGCGCCCTGTAGAGGCTGAAGAAGTCAAGACCCCGGATCGGTTTATATGACAACTATAACAGGTTATGAACCGATTTCACCCATACTTGGCACAGTTGTTGAAAATCATATTAAAACGCCTCATGCAAAATTTCAGCCAAATCTGATGGGAATTGCGCCCTCTAGAGGCTGAAGGAGTCAAGATCCCAGATCGGTTTATATGGCAGCTATATCAGGTTATGAACCGATTTCACCCATACTTGGCACAGTTGTTGAAAATCATAATAAAACGCCTCATGCAAAATTTCAGCCAAATCGGATGGGAATTGCGCCCTCTAGAGGCTGAAGAAGTCAAGACCCTAGATCGGTTTATATGACAGCTATATCAGGTTATGCACCGATTTCAACCATCATTGGCACAGTTGTTGAAAGTCATAACGAAACATGTGATGCAAAATTTCATTGAAATCGGATAGAATTTGCGCCCTCTAGAGGCTGAAGAAGTCAAGATCCCAGATCGGTTTATATGGCAGCTATATCAGGTTATGAACCGATTTCAACCATCTTTAGCACAGTTATTGAAAATCATAATAAAACGCCTCATGCAAATTTTCAGCCAAATCGGATGGGAATTGCGCCCTCTAGAGGCTGAAGAAGTCAAGACCCTAGATCGGTTTATATGGCAGCTATATCAAAACATGGACCGATTTAGCCCATTTACAATCCCAACTGACCTACACTAATAAAGAGTGTTTGTGGAAAATTTCAAGCGGCTAGCTTTACTCCTTCGAAAGTTAGCGTGTTTCGATAGACAGACGGACGGACATGGACACGGACACATCGACTTAAAATGACATGACAATCAAGAATATATATACTTTATGGGGTCTCAGACGCATATTTCAAGGTGTTACAAACAGAATGACGAAATTAGTATACCCCCATCCGTCTGTTAGCGCTACTTTTCATCTACGCAGATTGGTCCATAAAATTTTCAAAGAATCCTCTCTGAGAATGCCAGACTATATACCACTACGGCAGTCAGAAGAGAAATCCTTGAAATAGATTTACCGCCCTCAAAATTACGGATTTCTGTGGAATCCACATACATTCTTAGTATTGCGGATATAATAGCGCCGCTCAAGGCTCTAGATTTGAGGTTGATAAGGTCAAGCTGTATGGCGGATTGTTTGGATATCCTGCATATGCTTCGGGTTCATGATGTAATTCCCGGACATGATGGGATTCCAGAAAATGAGGGGGCGGACGAATCCGCCAAGAGCGGTTCGTTTGCGCCGGGCGAACCAGCCGCCGGTCTTGCTTACGTGACATATGCCGAGCTACTGGACATAATAGATAAAATGGCCAGTGCGGGGTCGGCGGCTAGGTGGGACTCCGTGGATAGATGCCGTATCGCTAGGGCGATCTGGACCATCTATGCCTTGAACTGGTGGAAGGAGTTACTGGCGTTCGATAAGAAGTCACTGAGAACCTTGACAGGGGTAAGAGCCGTACATTGTGCCATAGTAGAACTGGCACTATCGATGCTATCGATATTTTTTTTATTTTTTTGTCTGAATATCGATTGATATTTTTCCTATCGAGACCAGCGGCAAAGTTCAATTTTTTTGCAAAATTGAACAAAAATAAACCATCCGACACTGAATGTATCCTTTAAGATATATTGCTTCTAAAAAGGACGCAATTTTCATCCGATTGGACTAAAATTTTGTATAATGATTTCCTTCATGCCTTACAACTTACTTTATTAAATTCCGTTTTATTCGGTCTGTGCATTGATATTGCTTCTATAAAAATCGATCTTCTGATTTTTACTTCTCATTTTCATTTGTAAAAAAGTGATAAAAGTGATGGGGAATTAACGATAGTATCGATATTATCGTTAATTATTATTAGAAATATCGAAAACATAGAATGTTGCAATTATCGATAGTTTGCCAGCTCTATGGGAATACCGTTTTTTTGATGAGGATAAGGAGGAGACTATCGAGCACTGAAGCTGGCAAAATATCGAAGACACTATCAATTCTACCGATATTTCATTTTTGTTCTGAATATCGCTCTAAGGGCCTTTCGCCCTTTTTTGGAAAATTTTATAAAATTAAGCAATCCGTCTCTGAATGTATCTTATAAGATACATTGCGCCTATAGATGGCGCAATTTTCATTCGATTGGGCTAAATTTTTGTACAAATGAGATAGACTTCCAACCGACTCATTAAATTCGGTTTTATACGGTCTGTGCTTTGATATTGCTTCTATATAAATCGATCACTTGATTTTTACTTTTCATTTTTGTTCGAAATATAGGTGAGGGGAATTTAACAATAGTATCGATACCATTCATATTTATTATTAGAAATATCGAAAATATCGAATGTTGCGATTATCGATAGTTTGCCAGCTCTATCGAGTACTTGCCCTGTTCATGTCTGGATATACAGGAACGAAGGCTCTCTTCTCTGGGGAGGCAGTTTTTCTCCGTCCCCGTAGCGCATGAGTTAGCATGTCCAACTATGACGCTCAAAACCTGGGTTCGAATCCTGGCGAGAACATCAGAAATAAGTAAAGGCGTGCTAAGTTCGGCCGGGCCGAACCCTATATAACTTCCACCATGAATCGCATTTGACAAGTTCTTTGCCCAGTTCTCTTTATAGAAAAAATAAGGATAATGGAAACACTTGCCACGCCATTGAAGCCAAATCACGGTATGGATCGATTCGGACCATACCCAGTTTGGATGTTGGAGACCATATGTTATCCATGAACATTCCATTGAGGAACAGGGGATACTTCGCTCTTATCAATGAGTGCAGTCCAATTAAAGTTTTTTGGACTCTTAGTTTGCGGGTATGCCATTATTTTAAAGCAATAAGTATTATTAAATCGAAGCTATTATTTTCCATACTTCAGCATGTCATTATTTTTAGCACTTCAGTATATGTACAAAGAATTCATTATTTTTCATCAGGTGGTATGTTTACTCTGAAGCACTTTTCTTAAAGGCCATGTTAAAGTATTATTATGGATATATCTACTAGTAAGTGGTTACTAAATCTTGTTTCGGGTTACCCACTGCCTTACCCGGTAATATGACTTTTTTGCTGGGGATGTTCACAATCGACTCGGCAATGGAATCGGCTAAGTTCGGCAGTACGGCTAAGTACCCACAACCATGGATTCCGCAAAAATGTACCTTAATTAACTGAGTTTGTATTTAAATTATTTTGGCCCCAAGAAGTAATATCGGGATATCGGTACTAAGGGCGGCCTATATCACATATTGACCGATACGCATATAACTTGGCACTGGTGTTGTAAGTCATAAGATAGGGTTTTGAGCCAAATTTCAACCAAATCAGGTGAAATTTTCGGCTTCTAAGGGCTAAGGAAGTCAAAACCGGGGATCGATTTATATGAGAGCAATATGTGTTTACAGACCGATTCGGACCATACTTGGCATGGATGTTGAAAGTCACAACTTAAGTCATTGTTCCAAATGTCACCGGAATCGGATGAAAATTGAGGCTTTTAAAGGCTCATGAAGTCAAATCCGGGAATCGGTTTATTTAGTTTTAACTCAAGTCTTTGTTCCAAATTTTAGCCAAATCGGATGAAAATTATATATGCTCAAGAAGTCAAATCGTTGGATCGGATTATATGGAGGCTATTTCCAAATCTGAAGCGATATGGTCCATTTGCATTCCCCAACGACCTACATGAATAAGAAGTATCTGTGCAAAAATTTCAAGCGGATAGCTTTATGCGATTGACCGTTATCGTGATTTCGACAGACGGACGTACGGACATGGCTAGATAGAGTCAAAGTGTCGAGACGATCCAGAATATATATAATTTATGGGGTCGCAGCTCAATATTTCGAGGTGTTACAAAGGGAATGACTAGATTAGTATACCCCCATCCTATGGTGGTGGGTATAAAACCCCAAGTATTGCCCAAAAGTAATTGCCCAAAAAGTAATTGCGGATTTTTCATATAGTCGGCGTTGACAAATTTTTTCACAGCTTGCGACTCTGTAATTGCATTCTTTCTTCTGTCAGTTCTCAGCTGTTACTTCTAGCTTGCTTTAGAAAAAAGTGTAAAAAAAGTATATTTGATCAAAGTTCATTCTAAGTTTTATTAAAAATGCATTTAGTTTCTTTTAAAAAATCCGCAATTACTTTTTGGGCAACCCAATAAATCTGGCATTAATGTTACCTCGCTACCTTTAACGGATGTTAGAGTATGCTATCCCATATGACCCCTAGGGAAGATCAGAGTCCCCTAGGGAAGATCAGAGTCCAATCAGAACTGTTACATGCTAAACAATATATCCTAGGTCTAAAATCGAAATTTGTTGACATTTTTAGCCAATCGAAACCGAAAACTTGGCCAACTGTTCCAAAACGAAACCAAAATGATTTCGAGTGCGAGCAGATAACGCATTTTATTGAACATTTTCCTGGAAAAATCACTCTCCCATCTCCAACCCCCCCCCCCCCCCCCCCTGCCATCATCATCGCACATCACCCATCACATGATATGGGCGACTTTCTAATTGAATCACACCAGAGTTGGATAGACAACATCCATTGTTTTATTGACGAGCTTTTAGGGACAGCCAAAAAAAAAAAAGCATGAATGAAATTTGGAAGACCCTTCGCCCACATGCACGCCGTATCCCCAAACACATTTCGCCATCATCTGAACTAAATGACAATGCCACACATCCGTTTTCCGATATTAGAATGTACAATTCGAACGACAGGCAGCCTTGCAGACAAAACAACAGGCAGACACACACAGTGCGTAATCTAATCATGAATGTTTGACGCTTCTAGGTTGTAGTGGTGTCACATTGAAGTGAATGAATGTGCATGTGTGTATATGTGTGGCGCTGTGGGGGCGGTGATTTTTGTGATGTCATAGCATTTGGTAAGTCAAAAAGGAGATTTGTTTAATTGTAGACATACAAAAATATGCATACTAATATGGCCAATTTTCAAACTTTAATGAAGTTTGTCAATATTAAATGGCAAAGGTTGAACTTAGCAGAATGTTTAAGAGGGCAACAACCCCCATCCACCCACTAATTTAACATTTTCATGCATATTTAATAAAGGCCAAAGAAAGTTTGGACTTTTTAAAGAAATGTGAAAATTCGTTTTTTTTTTCTAGCTGCAGATGGCCAGGCGTTTATTGACTGTTTTTAAAGTAAGCTGAAATAGAAATTCGTTAATTTTAACTGCAAATATCAGATGATGAATGAGTTGAAATATGATTTTAATATAATGAACATCTGATTTTTACATTCAGATCGAAATTATGTAACATACAACTTTTGGTTGTACCTAAAACTGAAATCAGAGTCCCTCAGATTCAAGTTCAAAGGTCTGGTCTGGGAAGGAAAGTCTAGCGGAAGTACGCAGGTTACCAGCCTTATCGCTTGTCGATGGGTGAGGTTTTAGGGGGACTCTCCCCCTAACCCAAGAATACTACGCAAAAATAAAAGTGGACCGATCGGGACAATATGGGACTCAAATGAAAGGTATTCAAGAGTAAAGTACGAGTTTCATAATAAAATATGGGTTCAAGTACCTGGGGGGCAGCCCCAGCCCGAAAACCCCTTAAAATAGGTTTATTTGACAATCATGACAATATGGGACTCAAACGAAAGGTATTCGGGAGTAGATTACGAATATGGTCGGGAAGTAGGAATAGGCTTTCTAATTTATTGTTAACGGACTCTCCCCCTAACCCAAGAATACTACCCAAAAATAAAAGTGGACCGATCGGGACAATATGGGACTCAAATGAAAGGTATTCAAGAGTAAAGTACGAGTTTCATATTAAAATATGGGTTCAAGTAACTGGGGGGTTTTTTTAAAGGTTTATTTGACAATCATGACAATATGGGACTCTAACGAAAGGTATTCGGGAGTAGATTACGAATATGGTCGGGAAGTAGGAATAGGCTTTCTAATTTATTGATAACGGAAGGGGGAGGACCCTCCACCGTTGCCCCAAAAACACCACCCTGCGCAGTAAAACAAAGGCACTGTTAGTGGAAGAGTAAACAACAAGTAAAAAGGCGTTAAGTTCGGCCGGGCCGAACTTTGGATACCCACCACCTCGGGTATATATGTGAACCACATTTCGTCAAAATCCAGTGAAAAATGCATACCTTATGCCCCATAGCAGCTCTATAGATATCATCCGATTTAGACTTATGCTTATAAGTACAAGTCATTGTTCAACCGAGAGATCGGTCTATATGGCAGCTATATCCAAATCTGGACCGATCTGAGCCAAATTGAAGACAAATGTCGAAGGGCCCAACACAAGTCATTGTCCCAAATTTCGGCGACATCGGACAATAAATGCGCTTTTTATGGGCCCAAAACCTTAAATCGAGAGATCGGTCTGTATGGCAGCTATATCCAAATCTGAACTGATCAGGGCCAAATAGAAGAAATATGTCGAAGGGCCTAAGGTAAATCACTGTCCCAAATTTCAGCAAAATCGGATAATAAATGTGGCTTTTATGGGCCTAAGACCATAAATCGGAGGATCGGTCTATATGGCAGCTATATCCAAATTTAAAACGATCTGGGCCAAATTGACGAAGGATGTCGAAGGGCTCAACGCAACTCACTGTCCCAAATTTCAGCAAAATCGGATAATAAATGTGGCTTTTATGGGCCTAAGACCATAAATGGGAGGATCGGTATATATGGCAGCTATATCCAAATTTGGACCGATTTGGACCAAATTAACGAAGGATGTCGATGGGCTTACCGCAACTCACTGTCCCAAATTTCAGCAAAATCGGATAATAAATGTGGCTTTTATGGGCCTAAGACCATAAATGGGAGGATCGGTCGATATGGGCGCTATATCCAAATTTGGACCGATCTGGGCCAAATTGACGAAGAATGTTGAAAGGCCTAACACAACTCACTGTGCCAAATTTCATCCAAATCGGATATAAAATGTGGCTTTTATGGGCCTAAGACCCTAAATCGGAGGATCGATCTATATGGCAGCTATATCCAAATTTAGACCGATCTAGGCCAAATTGACGAAAAATGTTGAAGGGCCTAACACAACTCACTTTCCCAAATTTGAGCAAAATCGGATAATAAATGTGGCTTTTATGGGCCTAAGACCCTAAATCGGCGGATCGGTCTATATGGGGGCTATATCAAGATATAGTCCGATATAGCCCATCTTCGAACTTAACCTGCTTATGGACAAAAAAAGAATCTGTGCAAAATTTCAGCTCAATAGCTCAATTTTTAAAGACTGTAGCGTGATTTCAACAGACAGACGGACAGACGGACGGACATGTCTAGATCGTCTTAGATTTTTACGCTGATCAAGAATATATATACTTTATAGGGTCGGAAATGGATATTTCGATGTGTTGCAAACGGAATGACAAAATGAATATACCCCCATCCTTCGGTGGTGGGTATAAAAAGAGTCCGAGGTGTTCTTAGCTATGTTGAGAAGTCCATCACAATAACGAAATGAGACAAATTAGATGGAAAAGAAATCACTTGCAAATTCCAAAAATTTTAAATCGTCGGCCATGCAAAATGGATAGTCACACAGACACCGGTGATCCAACTCAAGACACAAGGGACACTATCATTAATCTTGGAGGATTTGAGAAATCCTTTATCCAAAGCCTTTCCTTTTTCCCTTAAAGTCGCACCGAGAAAAACCATTGTGCACACTGAACCACAATGCCTGGTCTCGGGAATAAAAACATGGTTGATTTTATAGCCAACAACCGAAAACTCACTAGGGAATAAAATTGCGAAACACACAACAATTTCGTAAGAGAACACAACCAAATGTGAAAGACTGATAAGAACTTGTTAAAAGTTTAACTGGAATGTATGAAAATGCCCTTCAACCCAAAGATATAAACTCGATGTGTACAACATGACGGCAGGCCTAGCGGAATGTTTTTTATAAACAAGATCTGTACAGCATATAGTTCTCAAAACCTATTCAAAGAGCCACTTGCATCTACTGTCTCCTTCATTTCTTTCTTTTTTCAAAGAGATACAACATCCCTCTTGAACTAAATGCATGTCACAAAATGCACTCTTAACCCAACGCATGAAGTTGCAATCGGGAACTCAACCATTAAGATCCTAAATCGGTGCCTACTTTTCAGCGCTCAAATAATCTAAGCCGAGATACAACCACATTTTGCTTAACAAAAAATGGGATCCAATATTTCAGAGTAGACACCCACACATCTACGAGCGCCACTACAAGTAGTTGATTAACTTAAAATGCTTGTTTCTTCTTATTACTCAGTAAAATCAGAGCGGTGTGCTGCAAATTTTCCCTTGAATATTTTTTTTTATAGGGACAAACTTCTTACAAATCGTTAAGTGCTCTTCGATTCAAGTTTAAGCTCAATGATAAGGCACTTCATTTTTATAACCAAGTCCGAACGGCGTGCCTCAGTGCGATATCTATTTGGGAAGAAGTATTTATGTATATTGCGTAGTTCCAAATGGCGCCAGCATTAGGAGGGTATAACCACCGCTGAAAAATTTGCTGATGTTCTCGCCAGGATTCGACTGCAGCCGTTCAGGGTCAAAGGCGGATATGTTAAGATACCCACTCCTACATAACAGTCAGCCTCGCCGCCCAGTGGTGGAACCTGTTTTACGAAGACGAAGCTCTGGCAATCGGCTATTGGCTGTATAACTCTAGCAGCTGTTGCTTTAAAACACCACACAGCTTATGGTAGTTTCGGAGGCGTTCGATCGATGCTCAATTCTTGTCGATTCGAGTAATTACAAAGAAAAACAAGTAAAAAGGATTGGATACCCACCACCTGGTATATATATAAACCACCTTTCGTCATAATCCGATGAAAAATGCATAATTTATGTCCCCATAGCAGCTTAATCGAAATAGGTTCCAATTTGGACCAAATTCGACACAGATATTGAGTGGTCTATCAACCTTGTAGAACAAAATTTTGGTCTTTTTGGTAGCCATATCCAAATACAGATCGATCTGAACCATATACGACACGGATGTCGACAAGCCTAACTTAAGTCATTGTGTTAAATTTCAATGAAATCGGATTATAAATGTGCATTTTTTGGGGCCAAGACTTTAAATCGAGAGATCGGTTTAAATCGCAGCTATATCAAATTCTGAACTGATCTGGGCTAAGTTGAAGAGGGCTGACGAAGGGCCTAACACAACTCACTGTCCCAAATGTCGGCGAAATCGGGCAATAAATGTTCCTTTTGTGGGCACAAAATCTTAAAACGAGAGATCGGTCTATATGGCAGCTATAACCAAATCTGGACCGATCTGAGCCAAATTGACGAAGAATGTTGAAAGGCCTAACACAACTCACTGTACCAAATTTCGTCGAAATCGGACAATAAATGCGCCTTTTATGGGCCCAAAACTTTAAATCGTGAGATCGGTCATATGGCAGCTACATCCAAATCCTGACCGATCTGAGCCAAATTGAAGAACGATATCGACTGGCTTAACACAACTTACTGTCTCAAATGTTGGCAAAATCCGACAGTAAATGCGACTTTTATGGGCCCAAGACCTTAAATCGAGAGATCGGTCTATATGGCAGCTATATCCTAATCTGAACCGATTTGGGCTAAATTGAGCAAGGATGCCGAAAGGTCCAACAGAACTCACAGTCCCAAATTTCGGCAAACTCGGGCAATAAATGTGGCTTTTAAGGGCCTAAGACCCTAAATCGGCGGATCGGTCTATATGGGGGCTATATCAAGATATAGTCCGATATAGCCCATCTTCGATCTTAGCTTGCTTATGGATAAAAAAAACAGTTGTGCAAAGTTTCAGTTCAATATCTCCATTTTTAAAGACTGCAGCGTGATTTCAACAGAAAGACGGACAGACATGGCTAGATCGGAACAATTTCCCGGCGCAGGCAGTGGTACTCGCAGAGGAGCATGATGGGATTCGTTGTATGGTACCCACTAACCCCAGAATCAGTGAGCTGAATCTGTAGTCAACGAACATAAGCGGAATTTGGGCCTGGAACACTTAGAGCTATGTAACTTACGCACCGGTTTAGGCAAGCTGTGGTCTGCGGTTCAGTCACTCTCGAACCCCGGTAGACGGGATGACAGGGCCTCAGTCACTTATGGCGAAGTAAAAGTAACTGATCCGGAAAGATACGCCAGATTGTTCAACTGTCATTTTAGTGTGCATCCCGAGAGTGATAGGGCAAGTAGGAGAGCCATTCGCCGTATCCGTGGTCTCCGAGCCGATGAACAGCCATCACAATTTACCGTGGGCGTAGTTACAAATATCATCCGTGGCGCCAAATCATCCAAGGCGTTGGGCCCCGATGGAATCTCTACATTGATGTTGAAAAATCTGGATTCACCTGGAGTTGAGTACCTTACTACTGTCCTCAACCTGTATTTGAACACTCTTATAGTTCCCGATGTCTGGAAAATGGGCAGAGTGATCCCGCTACTGAAGCCTGGAAAGGCCCCGAGTTTGGGGGAGTCGTACAGACCCATCTCCCTTCTCTCACCAGTATCAAAAAGGCTTGACGCATTACTCCTCCCGAGCCTCGTAGGAGAATTTCCATTCGCCGAGCGTCAACATGGATTTCGAAGACTGCATAGCACAACAACTGCTTTGCATGCCATCACCGCACACATTTGTGGTGGCTTCAATTAGCCCAGGTCATGTGATAGGACGGTCCTCGTGGCACTGGACCTATCGAAGGCATTCGACACGGTCAGCCATGCCAAACTAATTGAGGACATCGCCAACACGTCCCTTCAGCCAGCCCTGAAACGCTGGGTCGCAAATGATCTGTGTGGTCGCCAGTCATTTGTGGAATTTAGGAATAAGAAGTCGAAACACCGTAGAGTGAAACCCTGAGGTGGGGTGATATCTCCGGCACTGTTTAACCTCTACCTATCCTCTATTTCACCCCCTCCAGACGGCATAGAGATCGTATCATATGCAGACGATTGTACGATCATGGCATCAGGCGATAGGTTGAACATCTACCTTCAGATTTCGTGCAGCGAAATATGAGGCAATTATATTTCGCTACAAGAAATCTGAAGATATCTGCCACCAAATCTTCAGCCACATTGTTCACTACAAATACCCGTGAGGTGAATACTGAGCTGACTATGATGGTCGATGGAGAAAATATTCCGACCATCAAGTGTCCCAAAATGCTTGGGATCACATTTGACAACTCTTACAAATTCTCCCCACATGCCACAGCAATTTGCGATAAAGTCAAAAGTAGAAACAAGGTCCTCAAGTCACTTGCCGGCAGCACTTGGGGTGCAGACAAAGAAACCTTGTTGACCACGGACAAATAAATTGGTCGATCTGTGGTAAGTTATGCAGCGCCAGTGTGGTCTCGTCAACTTTGTGACACGCAGTGGAATAATATCCAGATCTGTCAGAACGCCGCCCTCCTTACTGCTACGGGCTGTCTCCTCAGTTCTCATGTGGACCACCTCCATCAGGAGACAAAGATCCTACCAGTGCGAAGACATAACTACATGCTGTCTAAGCAATACCTTTTGGGCTGTTATCACAGAGACCATCCAAATCATCATCTTGGGGATAGATATCCACCGCCCAGAAGCCTTAAGGTAGATCTACATGGTCTAGAGGTTCTCTCTTGTAGCGCTGAACCTCACGCTCTAGACAATGTAGATCTACCTTAAGGCTTCTGGGCGGTGGATATCTATCCACAAGATGATTTGAATGGTCTCTGCGATAACAGCCCAAGATGCGGTAAATGGCTACCGGGTGAATGTAGTCCTTGGAGAACGACCGCCTCCCATTGCACCCGAAGAGATTGACCTCCCTCGGAAAACCAGAGTAGTTCTGGCTCAATGCAGCCGACTCAACTACTACAGAGCAAGGATTAATGCCGACGTGCAAGATGTATGTCCCGATTGTAACCAAGGACCGCACGATACACGTCACCAGTTTAACTGCTCAGCCAGACCCACTCGATTTAGACCCAGATCCCAGTGGACGCACCCCATCTTAGTCGCAGAGTTCCTGGTTCTTGACACTCAACAGGCGAAAGATAGAACACAATAAACTGCTACAACAACAACCACCCCTTGGCAAACAGACTTGCTCTGGAAACATTTTTTTGCGTTTTATTTTTGCCCTTTACGGCTGACCAAGAGATTCTAGTGGGCAACGTTGCTCACAAAATTCGCCTATAAATTGTCCAGTGTGAATTTTTCCTGAATTCATCGAACTCTCATATTGATCGATTTGTCCTACAATTGAACGTTACCACATTGTGTCACTCACTACCGCTGCCAGCGGTAATGAGTGACAAAGCCGTCACCAAATACAGCTGCGACTCTGCTTTTTATTTAATTGCCAAACGCGAGATAGAAAGACGTAGAAAGTTCAAGTAAACAAATTTTCCAATAAAAAGCTATTAAAAGTTGTATTAATCCCCTCAACAAACCACAATCAAAAGTGAAATGCGATAAAGTTAAAGTGAATGATAAAAAGATAAGTTAAAAAGTGTTTGCAAAACCATATCAAGAAGTTGACAAAACAAGCTGGATTTCTCTGTACATGGATTTTAGCCGGATTTTGTGGCTTTGCGTCTGGTTCAGGCTATCTATGCACAAAGTCGTTGAAAGAAATAAGTGAACGCCGTGCTAGTTATTGTTTTTGGGCTTTGCAAAGATTGTGAGAGAGCGAAGAGCAATAAAGTCAAAAGCAAAAACCACCACGAAAATTATCAAAATAGAATTTAGAAAAAGAACCCGCGCTAATAAAGTGAATTATAAAGCAAAACAAACTATGCAAATACGTACATTTTAAACTTTCGTTTGTTCATTTCATTAAGATTTTGTTAATTATTTATTTGGCCACATTCACAAACTAACCCATTATTGGTGGAAACGAATACAAATCTTGTTAGTGTTGTTTTACAAAATCCCTATTTCCCTGTGTGCGGGAAAGAGATGACACTACCCATACCTGAAGGACGTTTTGTGTTTTTATTTTAATTTCTTGTTTGCCGTCGTCCGTATCGTTTGTTTTGTGTGGTGTTTTCCATCATTTTCTAGTGAATATCGTTTTTGCGAGGGAAAAGAAAATGTTATAATAATAAAAAAAAAGAAAAACATTATGGACATTCACATTCGCGCGTACTAATATAAAACAACAATAACAAAAATAAACAAGAGAAAACTAACTAGACAGCGGAAAAAAAGAAAAGTGCTTACAGTTAGCTGCCTTTCCAGCACAATCAACTAACGTTGTAGATAAAATACAAAATTAATGTTCCCATCGTTCCATAGATAATAACAAATTTGCCAAATTTTAATTTGTTTATAAAGCACAAAAAAATTGTAAACTACTGTCATTCCCCTATTATATTGGATAGTTGATAAATCTTTGAAGGCTTCAAACTGGACAACATAATGGGCAGCTCGGATGATCGGGTATACGCTGCTGAGCGTATTATACAAAAACGAATTAGAAAGGTAAGACATTTTTTTTATATTTTAATTATTTGAAAAAAAAAAATTAATTGGAAAAAAATTTCTTATTGCTTTTTCATCTTTCCCATGGCTCCTGCATGTTGGTATTTATTTTTTTCTGTTGCTCCTTTTTAGTTTTGCTACAACGCCAAAGGCATTGACAGCAACAAATACAACAACATTGTCGTCATCATCACCATCATTGCCCCTAAACAACTGCCAAGTAAATCCTCTTAACATCTGCTGGCAGCTGTTATTTTGTTGTTCCTGTTTTTGTGAATGAATACAAAATCGTCATCACAACACCACACAACGTAGTCAGCAGAAGTACCACATTAGGGATCCTGTAGTATTTGTTGGTCGTTTAATACGACTGCCTATCTGTCTGTCCTTCATTTGACTCGTGCGCTCCTTTTTATTTCTCCAAAATGTTTCGTCATCTGCTGTAATTATTGTGTCTGTCTACCTTTTGTATATGGAGTGTATTTTTGTATCATTCACATTTGTCTTTGTAAAGGAAGAGGAACTTCTTTGTATCTTTTCCTTGTTATTTTTTTTTCCTTCATATTTTCGTTTGTCTCGTTGCACAGTGGCAAATGAAAATATTTTACAACTTAACAAGATTATTGAAATGGTTTAAAATCACGTTCCATAAAATAAAATGTTCTTATATAAACAGAAAGTCTAAAACGCTCCAGAAGCTTGAGTTGGTTGTTTGGAAGAGAAAGTTGATACTAAAACATTGTCTTGATATCCATTGAGGCCCATTGTGTGTGCCGAGGTGATAGCTTTAATGGCAACAAGTAGGACATTCATTTTGCACGTTGGCATTTATCCCAGCCCAACACCGAGGGCTCTTAGAAGGGCATTTCCCCTTAAGATGTTTACCACATCCGCAACCTGACACAGGATAGCTGTGAACACCACACAGGCTGGAACATTGAGGTCCGATTTGTGTGATGTTCATTGCTGTCACGAGAAGCTTAGCTGCGAGCTACTGGGTGCATCCAACGGCAATCACGGACAATCAGTGATATCGAGCTGGGAGTCTTGTCGCTTTTGGAGTCGGTAATAACTTTGTTCCATTTTTATCGAGCTTTCTCAGAGATCGCACTATACGAGTTCTTGTAGATGGGTTCTCATCAGTTGAGTATACATTGACCGCAGGTGTGCCACAAGGCTCTGTCCTTTCCCCATCTCTTTTTCCTATTTTCATTGACGATCTATTGGGTCAGACTTCGAATTCAGTCTACTCATTTGCCGATGGGAGTAGTCTATGGCATTCATATTCATTCGGCCATAAGCCCAGTCCTCAAGAAATTGTGGATAGGAGGCGCATTATTTCCGAGTGGGATAGAATGAACAGAGTAGTCTTTAAAGCACAGAAGACGCAGTGCTGTTTCTTGTCTCACAAGCGCTTCACTGACCCACAACAATCATCCAATATCTATCGACGGTATAGATATTGCACAGTCAGATGCTCTTGATGTTCTGGGCAAGAAGATACAATGTGATGTCCGTTGGCCAAAACACGTATTCGAAATGTCGAAAGAAGCATTCAAGTGTTTGGGCTTCTTAAGCAGTGCAACAAAATATTTCACCTCTTCTGATCTTCTCAATATCTATACTACCTACATCAGGGCGAGGATGGAATATAACTCTCATATATGGGCAGGAGCTCCAAAATCATCCTTGGAGCTACTTCACCGGCCGACGGTAGGGTATCATCTCTATTGCTTCTCTTGAACATCGTCGGAATGTGGGTAGCGTTGTATTGCTCTATCGTTATTTTCATGGCATGTGTTCTACTTCGTCTTCTTATCCCTGACGTTAGGATGTTCACCTGGAATACAAGACTTGCCAGGAACTCACACCCGTTTGTAATTGATTGGCCAGTCGACCGAACCATGCATTAAGGACAAAAATTCATTTTTCGCCCGAACCATTCGTATGTGGAATCGACTTCCGTCTGTCCCACCGACATTGACGTTCAGAAATTTAAGACGAATATCAATAAACACTACACCCCTAAGGAAAGAATCCTTTTCTCTTGATGAAGGTTATCCATACGAGAACGAAAGTGGCAACCTATCGAAGTTCGTAGAAAAAACATTCTGACGAATTTAAATATTTGTTGTTGTAGCAACATATTCGTGTTGGAAAGTATCGATCCTCCTCAAGCTCCAAGCTGAGCAATCGCGTTCCGGTCCACGGGACATCATGGCCTTTGATTATTTAAAGGTGACAATAAGTAGCCTTATCATATCGAGAATCATAAGTATTTAGTAAAGAGCCGCTGCTGGCCGTTTCTCACTGAGACTCTCCTTTCAAAAGCGCTGATTTTAAAAGGAGCTTCTTCGGGCTTCTCCGTAAATAAATTTTTTTCTCGAGATAGAGGTTCCCCCTTGCGATTTCAGTAGACAGCCTGTCGCAGTTTGTATAGCAGTATTCTTACAGATATACACTGACGCTGACAGTATGGACCAAATGACGGGTTTTGTAAAACAGCATTCTGACGGATCTGGATCCTTTTCCAACGTGTATTGTTTAAATGATGTGTAGCCACTGGCGCCGCATAGTGTATCACTGACGGGTCAATTGTCTTACAAATTGTCAACAAGGCTTCTTTGTCTGCATTCCGAGTGCTACCTCTGATTTGACCGTTAATTGCTGTAGCTTTCGCTTTCGTACAGATCTTTAAATCTAATGGCTCAATAGAATCCAGACCCGAAAAATGGGTTTCACCCACAATTATGTCTTCGCCGCGCTATTGCAGGACAATGACACAAAAAAGTTCTTTACCATCTTTCTCACCTCAATAAACTTTGCAGAAGTCCACCTCTTTCTGTGCTCAGCTCGATGTCATAGACTTGACATTGCAATGGCCATTCAACAAACCTCTCAGTAGTCCCTAGTCATGCTTCCTCAGGCCTATGAAAATTCTGCGGGTCGATCTTGTACACAGAATCGGCTGCCATGGAATCGCAGATTCTATTTTCTGCAAAACTCGACAACAGGGTCATGGCCACCCTGCACCCATAGCACCAATCCAAGCTCTATGTGCGGACAAAGCTAGAATCTCGCATATGGGTTGGTGTTTTGATTCAATAGCATCGACATTCGTTCACGATCCACTCCTGGTTAGCTTTTGAGTCGCTTCAATTCTCGCCAAAACTTGATGGCCGGGGACACAACAAAGGCTAACAGCCTTAACAATAATTCGAAAACCGTCTTTTTATTTCCCAGCCGGTCTCGAACTCAAATGGGGCTTTGTCAAAGCCCTCAGAGCAGCTTGAATATTCACGTTGTTGGTGTTGTTGTTTTTGTAGCCACATTATCATGTGGAGGTGGCTATCCTCGTCTTGCTCCTGTAGGTGAGCAAGCTTGTTCCGGTCCAGAGGACCGATCGCCGTAGGAGCTGGGTGACCTTTGGTTATATGAAGGCGCCAATAAGCCACCTCGTCATATCGAGCATGATAGGCAATCAGTATTTGTGCAAGAGCCAGAGTTGCCCGACCTTTCACTTAGACTCTCCGCTCGATACCGCTGATTGTCCGCAGCAGTATTCTTATAGATATACACTGACGCTGACAGTATGGACCAAATGACGGGTTTGTAAAACAGCATTCTGACGGATCTGAATCCTTTTCCAACGATAGCATCCACGATCCACTCCTGGTTAGCTTTTGAGTCGCTTCAATTCTCGCCAAAACTTGATGGCCGGGGACACAACAAAGGCTAACAGCCTTCCCAATAATTCGAAAACGGTCTTTGCATATCTCAAATGGGGCTTTGTCAAAGCCCTCAGAGCAGCTTGAATATTCACGTTGTTGGTGTTGTTGTCTTTGTAGCCACATTTTCATGTGGAGGTGTCATGCTCCTGTAGGTGAGCAAGCTCGTTCCGGTCCAAAGGACCGATCGCCGCGGGAACTGGGTGTACATTGGTTATATGAAGGCGCCAATAAGCCACCTCGTCATATCGAGCATCATAGGCAATTAGTATTTGTGCAAGAGCCAGAGTTGCCCGACCTTTCACTTAGACTCTCCGCTGGATACCGCTGATTGTCCGCGACTGCTGTCGCAGCTATTCCTTATGGAGCATTACACTATCCTGTGAACGCACCCGGTAGCTCGCAGATAAGCTTCTCGTGACAGCAATGACCACCACACATATCGGAACTCAATGTTACAGCCTGTGTTGTGCTCACAGTTACCTTTTCACGTACATCGTAATAGGCCAATCGGACAGCATCTTAATTGTATCAAAAGCCTTGAAGATCCCAAAGTACTGCACCTAAAAGACCCCACATTCGTTCAGAAGCCTATATGAATCCCTAATTTCTAGAATTTCAATGGGGACTGCTGAGAAACTCAATAGGCAAAGTTCATCACGTGCCTCTACTAATTTCACTGCTGCGTCCGGGAAATATGGTCTCATAACAAGTATTTGAAGGGCAGGGATGAACTGGGACTGAAAGATCTCGACTGCTGCCGCGAACGTCAACCCTTTTCTGAGCTATGAACATCATCAACTGGCAGTTTTACTTAATGCGTTCTAAAGGGTGATTTTTTAAGAGCTATAAGGAAAGTTTAAAAAAAAACACATAAAATTCTTGAAAATGTATGAAATCCTTATTTGAATCGATAGTACGGTCCATATAATTTAATGTTTGAAAATTGCAAATTGCAAATTTTGTCCATGAACATTCCACTAAGGAAACGGGGTAAACTTCTCACATATCAATGAGTGCAGTCCGATTCAAGGTTAAGCTCAAAGAAAAGGGACTCCTTTTTATAGCCGAGTCCGAACGGCGTGCCGCAGTGCGACACCTCTTTGGAGAGAAGTTTTACAAGTGTTGCCAGCATAAGGAGGGAAAACCACGGCTGAAAATTTTTCTGATGGTCTCGCCAGGATTCGAACCCAGGCGTTCAGAGTCATGCTATCCTCTGCGCTACGGTGGCCGCAATGTTTGAAGATTATTTCATGCAAATGTTGACCGTGACTTCGCCTCAAATGGTCCCTCCGCTTAGTCCAACTTTGGCATTCTCTTTCCAACATTTCGGCCGGTATCTCATGAATTAATGCTTCAAAGTTGTCTTCTCAAGCGTCAATTGAAGCGGGCTTGTCTGTATAGACATGAGCTTTAACATAGCCCCACAAAAAATAGTCTAAAGGCGTTAAATCGCACAATCTAGGCAGCCAATTGACCGGTCCCGAACGTGAAATAAAATGTTCACGGAACTTGCCTCTAAATAAGTCCATTGTTACGCGTGCTGTGTGGCCTGTGGCACGGTCTTGCTGAAACCACATGTTATGTAAGTCAAGCTCTTGCATTTTAAGCAAAACAAAGCTGGATATCATCTCACAGTAGCGCTCACCATTCACAGTTACATTACGATTCGCATGATCTTTGAAGAAGTACGGTCCAATGATGCCACCAGCCCATAAGCCGTACCAAACTGTAACTTTTTCTGGATGCGTTGGTAGCTCTTGCAGTGCTTCTGGCTGAACTTCACTCCAAAATGGACAATTCTGCCCATTGAGCCAAAAACTAAGAAAAACAATGAGCAAAAATTTTTTCTGGCTGACGCACGTTCGTTCAGGGACTATGTGGTCTGAGGCTAGGCTCGAGTATTTGAATTTCGCTTGTGGAGGTTAACTTCTCTACTGGTTTCCAAATTCAGTTCCCTCATTCTAGGGTCACTAGTTTTAAAGTGACGATTGACATCATGCTCGTCTCCAAGTAACAATGGTTAGGCCGTGAAGTTGGCTCTCGTCTGAAATATTCGACCAGCCGGCCAACAGCTGCTACCTTCTTGAGTCTCTTGATTTTCTCATAGTAAGAGATTCATCTGAGGTGTTGTGTCAGTATATTGTATTCCCTGATGGCATTGTAATCATCATCCTATTGATTGATGAATGTTTGGTATCCGGAGATTGGTTATCATGGGTTAGAGTTAGGGCGCAGATACAACACTTATTGAAAAATTTGACATTTGTTTGTGACTATGGCTTCTCTAACCTTATCGTATCTATATTGAGTGTTATGAGGTTTTTCGATTTGATTTATTTGACTATAAAACGTCCAATCCGTTTATGGATCTGGTTAAAAATTCTTTTTACGATCCACTGTTTTGGTTGCAAACCACTGTGCTTCACATAGGAAGTATCCATGTGCTTATTACTTATTACTAAATTTCCCATGAACATACCATTAAGGAACAGGGGATACTTCTCCCATGTCAATGAGTGCAATCCGATTAAAGTTTAAACTCAATGATAAGGGGCCTCCTTTTTTATGCCGAGTCCGAGCGGCGCGCCACATAGCGGTATCACGGGCACGGGATTACTAGGCATCTCATAAGCTGTGAGGTATGCTTCGTTATCGCGAGAAGCTTATTTGGGAGCTATCGGGCGCGTCCACTGATTGCGGATAGTGGAATGCGCCATACGAAGTAGCTGCAACTGCAGCCGCGGACAATCAGCGGTATCGAGTGGAGAGTTTTAGTGAGAGGCCGGATGGCGCCGGCTCTTGCTTAAATATTGGGTGGCTATGATGCTCTTTGGACAGGTTGGAACATTGAGGTCCGCTCTGTGTGGTGTTTATTGCTGGCACGAGGAGCTAAGTTCCGAGCTACCTGGCGCGTCCACAAGTTGCGGATTTTGGAATACTCCGTATGGAGAATTCCGCGGACAATCAGCGGTATCGAGCGGAGAGTCTCAGTGAGAGGCCGGGCGGCCCGGCTCTTACACAAATACTGAGTGTCAATGATGCTCTTTGGACCGGAACGAGCATGCTCACACAGGAGCTTGACGAGGATCGCCACCTCCACATGAAAATGAGGCTACAACAACTTGTGAGAAAAGTTTTAACATGGCAGGATACCTTACAAATGTATTCAGGATTATTAAGGGGGATAACCAATGCTGAAAATTTGACTGATATTCGCGCAGGGATTTGAACCCAGGCGCTCGTCGTCATTGGCGGACATGCTAACCTCTGCGCTACGGTGGTCTTCTGTTTGCTTTTAACGAATTATTAGTTGCTGTTGATTGAAACCTTTTTTACGATCCACTGCTTTGGTTGTAAACCACTGTGCTTCACATGGGAAGTATCCTAATTGTGCACACTGTATGAGCCTACTACTACTGTTCGCTTGAGTGTTTGCAATTAATGTATTATTAGTTGTTGTTTTTGGTCTTGTGGTTCCTGCATGTCCTTACAAAACAGCTGTTGTTGTTTCATACTGGCCTAATGTGTGTCGTCACGTCTGCCACTGTTGTTGTTATGCTATGCAGACACCTTTTTCTGTGAGTTTGGCTGGCTGGCTGACTGCTTGTCTCATTTTTCCCAATGTTCCATTTCATTTGTTTTTATGTCTTAGCTACTGTGGCCAGGCACGTTCTATGCTGAAGCATAAATTTGGGTCGTGTCTTTCCGGCATTTGTTTTTCCATAGAAGTCATTAGGACTTCTCCTGGATTCTTTAGACATTTGGTTCGTAAAATTTCATCAATATCAAAATTTATGAGTTTTTGTACAAGTCCTTGTGGTATTATGTGAGGGGTTTCATTCTAATTTTTGTTGTTCTATGTTGACATCCCCTTTTATGTTCTTTGCCAGTGTGTGCAAAAACAACTGGCGCCGTTTTTTTCTCTAATTTTAGAAATATTCATTCATGTTGATGACCTTTCTTTGGAATTTCAGGATGTGGGTTATATGAGTGGTCGTAAAATTATTATTACCTGTTTACCTGTGTTTTTTTAAGAGCTATAAATTTCAAATAAAAGATCTAAAAAATATTCCTAAATACATTTTTTTCTTAAAAATTATTTTAAAAAATTCAATTTTTAATTTTTTTTTGGAATTTTATATTTCGATCAACTTTTCTTGGAAATCGAATATATACAAAATTTTTGATACGAATCAAATTTTCATGGAATTTTCTGAAAAAATAGTTTTTTTTAATTTTTGATATATTTTTCAAAAAATTAAATTTTTAATTTCATTTTAAAACATAAAACTTCCAACAGATGCACAGAATCCTGTGTACCACGGAAATAGTGTAATTGTCGCAGAAAAAAAGTTTGTCAAAAAAAGTCTACACAAAAACACATGCATTAGGGAAAAGTATAGCTAATAGACAGGGTTGTCGAGCGTGGTTAATGTGGTAATAGAGGCGTTTTCGCAAATAATACGATTCAAATACAACATACCAACGCACGGCCCTTGAAGCCATCACATCTAATAGGGTTGAAAAGTCTTCTGACCAAAGACGAAACGCGTCCCATAGTGGTTGGTGTGTGTTGCTATCTTTTGCTTTCCTTTTCCATTTGCATCTCCGATCATTGAGCTCATCTCGAAAGAGAAACAAACAAAAATTGTAAATTTTAATGACCTTCGGCAAAAAAACTTGAAAATGATACATTTTTTATTTCCATAAAGTAACATTTTTAAAAAGATCATATTAAGAAAATGTACTATTGGTTGCCCAAAAAGTAATTGCGGATTTTTTAAAAGAAAGTAAATGCATTTTTACTAAAACTTAGAATGAACTTTAATCAAATATACTTTTTTTACACTTTTTTTCTAAAGCAAGCTAAAAGTAACAGCTGATAACTGACAGAAGGAAGAATGCAATTACAGAGTCACAAGCTGTGAAAAAATTTGTCAACGCCGACTATATGAAAATTACTTTTTGGGCAACCCAATACATAATTGGCGATAATTATAATTGCCGAAAATAAATAAATCAAAATCAAATTATGACAAAATGTTTTTATACAAGTCAAATTTTGACCATATTTTTAATAAAAATAAAATCTTGAAAAATTTTCATAAAAAAAAATTTTAACAAATTTTTATAATAATAAATAAGCAAGAGCAAATTAAATATTTTTGAAAAAAATTATAAAATAAAATGAAAAAAAAAATATAAAATAAAACTTTAAAAAAATTTTATGAAATAAAATTTAACAAAAAGTGTTTATAAAAATAAAACAAACAATTTTGTTGATAAAATTTTTTATAAAATCAAAATTTTACGAAATTTCGTATAAATATAAAATCTTGCAAAATTTCTCTAAAAACAAACTTCTGAAAAAAAATATTGTAAAAATTAAATTTCGAAAAAAATTGACTAAATTACTAAAAAAAATTTATATAAATTACAAAAAAAAAAACAATCTACAAAAATTAAAAAAAAAAAATTGTAAAAATGTTGAAAAATTTTTTTATAAAAATTTTGAAAAAAATTTTTATTAAAATTTTGAAAAAATTTTTATTAAAATTTTGAAAAATTTTTTATTTTAAAAAATTTTTCTAAAAATTTTTATAATTCTTAGAAAAATTTTAATAATTTTTAGAAAAATTTTTATAATTTTTTTTTACATATTCTTCTATTAAGTCATTTATTTTCCAACAAGTTTATATAAAAAAACTGCATAACTTAAAAAATAGTTTTCTATACCCTCCGCCATAGAATGGGGGTATACTAATTTCGTCATTATGTTTGTAACACCTCGAAATATGCGTCTGAGACCTCATAAATTATATATATTCTTGATCTTCTTGTCATTTTAAGTCGATCTAGCCATGTCCGTACGACTGTCTGCTTGTCTGTCGATAGCACGCGTACTTTCAAAAGAGTAAAGTTAGCCGCTTGAAATTTTGCACAAATACTTTTTATTAGTGTAGGTCGGTTGGGATTGTAAATGGGCCAAATCGGTCCATGTTTTGATATAGCTGCCATATAAACCGATCTTGGATCTTGACTTCTTGAGCCTCTAGAGGGCGCAATTGTCATCCGATTTGGCAGAAATTTTGTACAACGGCTTCTCTCATGGCCTTCAATATACGCACGTGGTGATTTGGTATCACTTTCAACAATTGCGCTAAGTGTGGTTCAAATTGGTCCATAACCTGATATAGCTGCCATATAAACCGATTTTGGGTCTTGACTTCTTAAACCTCTAGAGGGCGCAATTCTCGTCCGATTTGACTGAAATTTTGCACGTAGTGTTTTGGTATCACTTCCAACTGTGTTAAGTATGGCTCAAATCGGTTCATAATCTGGTATAGCTGTCATATAAACCCATCTTGGATCTTGACTTCTTGAGCCAAAGGAGCGGGCAATTCTCTTCCGATTTGGCTGAAATTTTGCATGAGGTGTTTTGTTATGACTTCCAATAACTGAGCGAAATATGGTGCAAATCGGTACATAAACTGATATAGCTGCCATATAAACCGATCTGGGATCTTGACTTCTTGAGCCTCTAGAGGGCGCAATTGTCATCCGATTTGGCAGAAATTTTGTACAATCGCTTCTCTCATTACCTTCAATATACGTGCCTAATATCGTCGGAATCGATCAATAGCTTGATACAGCTCCCATATTTAAGTCTTATTTAGATTCCATCGGAGGATATTGTTCGACCATAGACCATTTCGTTCAATGCATCCTATTCTAAGAACAGCTCTGCACCGAACGAAATAAGATGGGACTCAAACGAAAGCTATTTGAGAGTATAATGCAAAAAATACACAAAAATTTGGCTCCATTCCCGGAGACTCGCCCCACCCCAAAAACCCATGGCTGGCGGTTTTACGCACCGGATTGACCCAATGGAATCCTTCGTCGGCATGGGCTGCCACCTTAGTTTACGAGTTTGTCCTTTTTTTGTCATGCGCGAGGCACATCCCGGAGGGCCTTCTCCACATGCTTTTGGTCCGTGCCGGGATTGAAAAGAGCTTCTGTTCGGTTTTCCAGAACCGCCTCCATCATCGTTCGGTGTCGGTGAGGTGTAATCGGTGCATGGAGTGGGTACACTTACGATCTTGCTCTGGCCTTACATCACTGCGGGAGTATAGTCATACTGAATATGTTGCAAGGTGCTGTGCGAACATTGATAACAGTGGGTCATAAGCATCGTCGTCGTCGGAGGACCTGAAAAAATTCGTTAAAAATTAAAATAAAAAATGTTTTTTTATGAAAATATTTTTTTTTCTTATTTTATTTTATTTATTTGAAAACTTTCGTTTTTTTAATTTTAGTTTAGAGTTTATTTTTATTTGAATTTGCTTTTACTAAAAATTTTCAATTAATTTTTTTTTTATTCTGCAGGGCGTTGTGGAGTATCGAGTCAAATGGAAAGGCTGGAATCAGCGATACAACACCTGGGAACCCGAAGTGAATATACTCGATCGAAGGCTAATCGACATCTACGAACAAGGCAACAAATCATCGAGTACCCCCTCCAAACGTGGTCCCAAAAAGAAGGAGAAGGAACGTGATCCCGAACCAGAATCCGAAGAGGATGAATATGCCTTCAACGAAGATGATACACACAACAGTCATGCCGCAGCAGCAACATCATCATTGGCCACAACAGCGACGGCATCGGCGGCAGCAACACCGACAGCGGCAGCTCATAGTGTCACAGCCTCAGCCTCAACATCTGCCTCTAGTGAAACGCATCATCGCCATCATCATGACAAAGATAAGGACAAGGAGAAGGAGAAGAAACATCATCACCACCATCATCATCATCACAGTTCGAAATTAGAGCGTAGCTCCAGTAGGCGTTCCGAATCGCCACACACTCATGCTGAGAGCAAACGGCAAAAATCTGCAGAACGTCAAGCGGCGATAACGACAAACTCCTCCGCCTCATCTTTGGCCTTTATACCAGAGGCAGATTCAAATTCCTCAAGTTCGGAAGATCAACCGCTAAGTCGAAAAGATGCAGTGGGCACCAAACGCAAGGCAGAAGTATTAAAGGAGTCTGGTAAAATTGGGGTAACCATTAAAACATCGCCGGAGGGACCGCCACCTGCTAAAATACATTGTTCGGTGGATACAGCTACGCCGATATCGACACCTCTGAAGGCCGAAACGGAACCTTTGTCACCAGAGACACCAGCCTCTAGGCCGGAACAGGCAACACCTTCGGAAAAGCCTCAACAGTATAATGGCCAGGAGGAGGATGATGATGAGTCATCGTCACAGGCTGATAGTCAGCATGAGGCGGAAAATAATATAATGCACAATAATCTTAATAATAACAACAACAACAACAATCATAGCAACAACAACAACAACAACAATATCAATTCCAATCATCATCAACAACGCCAACAGCATTTAGATGCACTTTACGACAGTTCACCGCCCAAACAAAAATCAATTCCCCTAACACCGCTTTCACCGCAGGCCTTGCCGCCACGCTTTTGGTTACCCAGCAAATGTAACATCTCCAACAAGGTGGTCATCACCGATGTCACCGTCAACTTTGAAACGGTCACCATACGTGAATGCAAAACCGAAAGAGGCTTTTTTCGTGAACGCGATCTGAAATCGAGTGGTGATTCCATAGCCTAAAAACCAAATAAGAAACCAACTCACACACCAAACTGATGGCTATACAGACAGAGCGAGAGTTGAACCAGAAAAAAGCAAGGAAAGCAAAAGAAAACTTCCTATGAGGCACTCCATGAGACTATAAAAACGTAACTGAACGTAAAGCAGGACTTTAAGTCAAGATTTGCTCTATATATATATACAAACTCATACATATATATATATACACCACATATATATTTTTATATACAGACACTGGAAACAACAGCACTATTTATTTTTCTAAGCAAATTTTGACACAAGGGAAACAATTTTCGTTTATGGTGATTTTCGACTTTTTTGTTTCTTTTAAGGATATTGGAATCCTTTTGAGTTGTGTGGTTTTTGAAATCAACAGATTTTTGAAGGAGAGAAAATAGTAATGCAAAGTTTGTTGCTTATTGATGATATAAGATGATGACCATTGTATATAGTAATATCTATACAGTAGCTATATATGACAGGACATATTTATAAAAGTAATACTTATATATGTTTATATATAAACAGAGACGTATATAAAGAAGCATCTAAAAAATCTAATCTTGCTATAATATACGCATTAAGAAGGAAAGAAATATGCATGTCGAATGCATATATAATCTAAACCAGTATATTTTTGTAGTACTTGAGATATGAATAAAAGAAATGAATGATAATGAAGTTCAGGAATCTAAGGAAATTATTTCATTTTTTTATATTTAAAATTTTCCTAATTGATATTAAGTTTTGTCCCCCTCCCCTCCTCCAAAAATTATACATTTTTTTAATAAATTATTTATTTGTTTGGGTAAGCCTTTATTAGAGGCTCTTTAAGATATGATTTTGTAACTTGACATTCTTTTATATATATTTTTTTTATTACAAAAATGTCAATGCATAAGTTGTAAATATATTTATATGTAGGATTTTAAATTTTTACAACAACTTTAAGTTGTTTTTGCTCTACTATAATCTACTACTACTTCTACTCCATTCATTTCTTTTGTTTTTTAAAAGTAAAACCAGTTTTGAGTAAATTATAATGTATTTATTAAGAGCTTATAATTTTTTTGTTTTTTCTAATTTACACTACTCTATCGAAATTATACCAAAAATTATTTCATAAATTTAATGCAAAGTTTGTATGTATGTCTTGCAGCAAAGAAATATTGGGTTTGCCCAAAAAGTAATTGCGGATTTTTTAAAAGAAAGTAAATGCATTTTTAATAAAACTTAGAATGAACTTTAATCAAATATACTTTTTTTACACTTTTTTTTTAAAGCAAGCTAAAAGTTACAGCTGATAACTGACAGAAGAAAGAATGCAATTACAGAGTCACAAGCTGTGAAAAAATTTGTCAACGCCGACTATATGAAAAATCCGCAATTACTATTTGGGCAACCCAATAGTTTATTATTCAATGATATGCCGTCTATAGTAATCATTTCCCAAATAGGCTTGTCGAAAATAATGTTTTAAAAATTAATTGATTTTTTGTACAATTTCTAAAGGTCTTTTTTTCTTTATTTGAGTTCATTCAACTTGAGGAAATATTCAATTTTTATTTTATAAAAGTTTTTTTTGTGAATTGCTATATCCTGAAGCGCCCAATAAAAATGTGTAAATGAAAAGTAATAATAAAAAAAAAACCTGTTATACTTGTATCCTCCTCCCTATACCAAGTTCATCAAATTCTACAAACGAGTTTTTCATAAACTCAATAGCACCATGCCAAGCATGGATGTTGAAATTCACTTGCAAAATTGTAGCCAATTCGGCTAAAATTTAAACCCTTTCATGTTCTCTATAAATCGAATGGTCAGTTCGGTGATTGATTACACCCAGTTATGAGCCGATTCGGATTATACTTAGCGAAGATATTAAAAATTTAATTTTTTTACTCTTCCAACCCCGTATTTGCAAATTGCAAATTTTTCCCCTGAACATTCCACTAAGGAACAGGGGGAAAACTTCTTACACATCAATGAGTGCAGTCCGATTCAAGTTTAAGCTCAATGATAAGGGGCCTTCCTTTTATAGCCGAGTCCGAACGGCGTGCCGCAGTGCGACACCTCTTTGGAGAAAAGTTTTTACATCGCAAAGTACTTCACAAATGTTGCCAGCATTAGGAGGGGAAAACCACCACTGAAAACTTTTTCTGATGGTCTCGCCAGGATTCGAACCCAGGCGTTCAGCGTCATAGGCGGACATGCTAACCTCGGCGCTACGGTGGCCTCCAATAAAACAAGTTAAAAGGCATTATGTTCGGCCAGGCCGAACTTTGGATACCCACCACCTCGGGTATATACGTAAATCCCCTTTCGTCACAATCCGATGAATATTGGGTAACCTGTGCACCCAAATTCTGCAAGGACTTTAAGTGGTCTAACAAAAAAAAATATATCACTATTCAATATTGTAAAACAAAATATTGTTCCTTTTTGGCAGCTATATCCAAATATAAACCGATCTGAACCATAAAGGACAAGGAAGTCGAAAAGCCTAACATAAGCACTGCGTTAAATTTCAACGAAATCGAATAATAAATGCGAATTTGTATAGGGCCAAGACTTTAAATCGAGAGTTCTTTCTATATGGCATCCTTAACCAAATCTGTGCCGATGTGGACCAAATTAAACAAGGATATAATAATCATTCTATTTTATTATAACTCCACTACCATATACGTAGTTATATCGTAATAGGGGCTGGTCTCGATCATATTTCATTCAGGTCCCGAGAACTCAAATACAAATACAAATCTTGCCCTTGAACAATCCACTAAGGAACAGGGGCAAACTTCTCACATATCAATGAGTGCAGTCCGATTCAAGTTTAAGCTCAATGGTAAGGGGCCGAGTCCGAACAGCGTGCCGCAGTGCGACACCTCTTTGGAGAGAAGTTTTACATGGCATAGTACCACACAAATGTTGTCAGCATTAGGAGGGGAAAACCACCACTGAAAACTTTTTCTGATGGTCTCGCCAGGATTCGAACCCAGGCGTTCAGCTAACCTCTGCAGTACGGTGGCTCATATACAAGAAACATTTTCAGACAATAAATCTGTTTTTTATGGTATTAAGACCCTCAAGTAGAAGATCGGTCTATATGACAGCTATATCTATTGGGTTGCCCAAAAAGTAATTGCGGATTTTTTAAAAGAAAGTAAATGCATTTTTAATAAAACTTAGAATGAACTTTAATCAAATATACTTTTTTACACTTTTTTTCTAAAGCAAGCTAAAAGTAACAGCTGATAACTGACAGAAGAAAGAATGCAATTTCAGAGTCACAAGCTGTGAAAAAATTTGTCAACGCCGACTATATGAAAAATCCGCAATTACTTTTTGGGCAACCCAATATATAGTCTGATCTGACCCATATTTGGGGCGGATGTCGGGAAGCTTTAAACAACTCACTATTTCAAATTACAGCGAAATCGGATAAAAAATAAAGTTTTTATGGGCTTCAGACCCTTTATGAACAGATCGGTCTATATGACAGCTATATCTAAATATATCCCGATCTGAAACATATTTGGTTCGAATGTTCGGAGGCCTAAAACTTCTCACTGTTTCAAATTTCAGCGAAATCGGATAAAAAATAAAGTTTTTATGGGCTTCAGACCCTTTATCGGGAGATCGGTCTATATGACAGCTTCATCTCAATATAGTCCGATCTGAACCATATTTGGGTCGAATGTTCAAAGGCCTAAAACTTCTCACTGTTTCAAATTTCAGCGAAATCGGTTAAAAAATAAAGTTTGTATGGGCTTCAGACCCCTTATGGGCAGATCGGTCTATGTGACAGCTATATCTCAATATAGTCCGAGCTGAACCATATTAAGGTCGGATATCGGGAGCCTCAAAACAACTGACTATTTCAAAAATATCAGTGAAATCGGGTAATAAATAACGCTTTTATGGGTTTCGGATCCTATATCGGCAGATTGGTCTATATTGCAGCTATATTTAAATACAGTTCGATTTGAACCGTAATAAGGTCGGATATCGGGAGGCTCAAAACAACTTTTGGTTTCAAATTTCATCAAAGTCGGGTATTAAACAAAGCTTTTATGGGCTTCAAACCCCTTATCGGCTGTTCGGTCTATATGGCAGCTACATCTAAATATATCCCGATCTGAACCATATTTGGGTCCGATGTTAGGTTGTTGTTGATGTAGCAGTGTATTAAACACTGAGGCGACAGCCCTTGCCGATGACAAACTTCATCGGGTCATATTTGGATAATAATTGGGCCCTTTATTGGCTGAAGAAATCGGATAATAATTGGGCCCTTTATTGGCTGAAGAAGTAAACATCCGAAATCGGTATGCATGGGAGCTATATCATGTTATGAACCGATTTGAGCCATACTTGGCACAATTGTTGATGGTCAAATTAAAACACTCCAAAATGCAAAATTTCATTCATATCGGATAATAATTGCGCCCTCTAGCGGCTCAAAAAGTAAAATTTCGATATCGGTTTATATGGCAGCTATAGGAAAAAATGGACCAAATACAATCAACAGGCAGAGAGACTAACAGACGGATGGACATGGTCAAATCGGCTAAGAAGGTCTAGACGACCAAGAATGTACCAGGTTTCAGATCAACATATATATATATATATATATATATATATATATATATATATATATATATATATATATATATATATATATATATTATTTCCGCGGCGAATGGTTCTTTGGGCCGTAACGAGCTTGCTCACCTATAGGAACTTGACGAGGATCGGCACCTCCACATGAGGTACAACAACAAATTACAAATTACCCAAAATCTGACGAATATATATATATATATATATATATATATATATATATATATATATATATATATATATATATATATATATATATATATATATATATATATATATATATATATATATATATATATATATATATATATATATATATATATATATATATATATATATATATATATATATATATATATATATATATATATATATATATATTCGTCAGATTTTGGGTAATTTGTAATTTGTTGTTGTACCTCATGTGGAGGTGCCGATCCTCGTCAAGTTCCTATAGGTGAGCAAGCTCGTTACGGCCCAAAGAACCATTCGCCGCGGAAATAATGCGACCATTGCTTACATAAAAGCGCCATTAACTCGCCTTGACATATCGACCATCATAGGCACTCGGTATTTGTGTTCTCGATACCGCTGATTGTCCGCGACTGCCGTTGCAACTACTCCGTATGGACCATTCCACTATTCGCCACCTGTGGACGCGCCCGGTAACTCGAATCTAAGTTTCTCGTGATACATAGACCTTAATATTCCGGACTTTGTGGTGCTCCCAGCTATCCCATGCTGTCACTTGTCAACCGTAGTTATTACAGTTTGAGCATATTTGCTCGAAATTTCATACAGATGTTTAAAAACCCATCTGAAAATATCCGCCGAGGTCGATCGCTCTGTACCACTCTCCCTTATTCGAGCCCTTTCCAGGCTTCAGTTGTGAGTTCACTCTGCCCATCTTCCAGAAATCGAGGACAGTTGTAAGGTACTCGAATCCAGGTAGATTTTGATTCTTCATCATCAGTCAAGGCGGGTTTAAAAAGGTGGTCTCACGCTAACAGCTGTTAACAGCCGGCCGGTTTTGACGATTTTTATTTGTATTCTCTTTGTTGTTATCTTCTTTTTCGCATATTCTCTGCTCATGTACGCACACGTATACATACAAGGTTTTAGGCCCATAAAAGGAGCATTTTTTGTCCGATGTCGCCGAAATTTGGGACAGTGAGTGAGTGTTAGGCCCTTCGACATCCCTCTTCATTTTTGAATAGATCGGTCCAAATTTCAATATAGCTGCCATATAGACCGATCTCTCGATTTAAGGTTTTGGTCCCATAAAAGGCGTATTTTTTGTCCGACTTCGCTGAAATTTGTAACAGTGAGTTGTGTTAGGTCCTTTGACATCCCTCTTCAATTTGACCCAGATCGATTCTGATTTGAATATAGCTGCCATATAGACCGATCTCTCAAATTAAAGTCTTGGCGCATTTATCGTCCGATTTCACTGAAATTTGACAGTGACTTATGTTAGGCTTTTCGACATCCCTGTCGTATGTGATTCAGATCGCTCTATATTTGGATATGGCTATCAAAAAGACCAATATTTTGTTCTACAAAATTGATCAGTGACTTGTACTTATTAGGCCACTTAATGTCCGTACCGACTTTGGTCCAAATCGGACCATATTTCGATATTGCCGCTGTGGGGGCATAAATTATGCATTTTTTCACCAGATTATGACGAAAGGTGGTTTACATATATACCCGAGGTGGTGGGTATCCAAAGTTCGGCCCGGCCGAACTTAACGCCTTTTTATTGGTTTTGAATTGCTTAAAAAAACAGCTGCATGAAATCTGGACATTTCTTCAGCTGTTTTACAGCTGAGTACAATTTTTTCTCGCTACTTGCACTATCTGTCAACGAGTTTTCGTTGTGTGTGTGTATTATAGTTAATAATAATGATAACACAACAAACAATGAAAAATGGCGCGAACTAGTAAGCTACACGAAATCAGAGTTGCACTAATCACTGATTTTGACAAATAGTGTACTCAATATTTTGTTGTTGGGCAACTGCCACTACCTGTTAAGGAATATATCTTGGAATAGGAGGATTTTATTCGAGGAAGAAATTTATTCTCTGGGAGTTTTTTCCCAGGGAATTTTCAGAATTGGGTTGATAATGTTTTTGCTTTGATATGTGTTTTGCTTGCCTTTTTATTTTAGTTTTTAAAATTTTCTCTAAATTTTGTTAATAGGCTTCAAAAATATTTTCGTTTAAAATTAATGGGCGTTAATATTCTGCTTGATTGATTGATATGCATTATGTAACAAATCAAAGAAAAAAGCTAAAGCAATACTAAAAGAAAGGTGTCTTATCAAAAAAAAAATGTATTCAAAGTTGAGCAATCATTTTGAATTTTTAGGCAAAAACAAAAAAAAAGCACCTCAAAAATGAATTAAAAAGAAAAACAACATACTGACACACACACACAAACACAATTGAAAAAACAATATCAAAACATTTTGTTTTTAAACTACGAACAAATTTTTAATTAAACAAAAATAAATAAAACAATGAATACATATGAATAGTTGTTAATTTCAAAAAAAAAACTTGAAATATATAACAAAAAAAAAATCAAAAAAATTTTTTGTTTTTGTTTTGGTAAGAAAAAAATAATAAATTAAATAAAGTAATAACCTTGTGTATTTAAAAAAAAATAAATTAATTAAAAAATCAAATTAATTTTATTTTTTATTTGGATTATTTTTTTTTTTGTACAACAAAATTCTTGCTAAACAAAATCAAATATTTTTTCTAATAGCAACATCTCAAAATCAACAAAACAATAATAAATTACAAAAAACTGTGTCAAAATCTCAATACTACTACCAATGAAAGATCATTAACAGAAGTGAAGACAACTTTCTTTGAGAAAATATTAATTATTATATTATTAATTAAGCAATAAACAAACCATACATATACAAGTATATACATTTATCTACATTAAATCCTCCCCAAAAAAAGGATTCTCTTTATCAAAATGTAGTATTTACACAAAATCATATACAAAAACTAAACATTATAAAAAAAACCCATGAACAATCTTTAAACACCAATCGATTGAAACCCTAAACCTAAAGACAACAACACAACCTTAGAAGACAAAATCTTATGCATTCAAAAGCGAAAACAAATGCAGCATACGAGTAATAGCATTAAAGAAAAACCATACCTGCTTAATTGTTAAACATTAATTAATGTTTATTATTATTATTACTATTATTATTATTATATATGGATAATATTATTGTTGTAAATAATTTATTGTAGAATTTACTATAAATGAAAACAAACAAAGAAATCACACCCAACCCTATATACATATATTACAGTACGATATTTAGATTTTAGTTTGCTCAAATAGATAGCAAATAAAAATGAAAATTGTTTGCAAAATAATAAAGAGCTAAAAAAGTGAGCTTTTTTAAAAAAATATTTTTTTTGTACCCAAAAACTATTATTTTTATACCCACCGTTTGCAACACATCGAAATATCCATTTTCGACCCTATAAAGAACCCTATAGTATTCTTGATCAGCGTAAAAATCAAACAACGATCTGGCCGTGTCCGTCCGTCTGTCCGCCTGTCTGTTGAAATCACGCTACAGTCTTTAAAAATGGAGATATTGAGCTGAAACTTTGCACAGATTCTTTTTTTTGTCCATAAGCAGTTTAAGTTCGAAGATAGGCTATATCGGACTATATCTTGATGAAGCCCCCATATAGACCGATCCGCCGATTTAAGGTCTTTGGCCCATAAAAGCCACATTTATTATCCGATTTTGCTGAAATTCGGACCGTGAGTTGTGTTAGGCCCCCCAAAATCCTTCGTCAATTCAGATCGGTCCAGATTTGGATATAGCTGCCATATAGACCGATCCTTCGATTTTGGAGTCTTAGGCCCATTAAAGCCACATTTATTATCCGATTTTGCTGAAATTATCCTATTTTGCTGAAATTTGGGATAGTGAGTTGTGTTAGGCCCTTCGACATCCTTTTTATATCCATGGATGGGGGTATATTCATTTTGTCATTCCGTTTGCAACACATCGAAATATCCATTTCCGAAATATCCATTTCCCTATAAAGTATATATATAATCTTGATAAGCGTAAAAATTCTAAGACGATCTGTCCATGTCCGTCCGTCTGTCCGCCTGTCTGTTGAAATCACGCTACAGTCTTTAAAAATAGAGATATTGAGCTGAAACTTTGCACCGATTCTTTTCTTGTCCATAAGCAGGTTAAGTTCGAAGATGGGCTATATCGGACTATATCTTGACATAGCCCTCATATGGACCGATCCTCCGATTTAGGGTCTTAGGACTATAAAAGCCACATTTATTATACGATTTTGCTGAAATTTGTTTGGCCCTTCGACAACTTCTTTCAATTTGGCTCAGATCGGTCCAGATTTGGATAAAGCTGTCATATAGACCGATCCTCCGATTTAGGGTCTTAGGCTTATAGAAGCGATATTTATTATCCGATTTTGCTGAAATTTGGGACCGTGAGTTGTGTTAGGCCTTTCGACATCATTCCTTAATTTGGCCCTGATTGGTTCAGCTTTGGATATAGCTGCCATATAGACCGATCTCTCGATTTAAGGTTTTGGGCCCATAAAATGCAATTTTTGCAAATTTTGCCCATGAACATTCCACTAAGGAACAGGGACAAACTTCTCACATATCAATGAGTGCAGTCCGATTCAAGTTTAAGCTCAATGATAAGGGGCCTCCTTTTTATAGCCGAGTCCGAACGGCGTGCCGCAGTGCGACACCTCTTTGGAAAAAAGTTTTACATGGCAAAGTACCTCAAATATGTTGCCAGCATTAGGAGGGGAAAACAACAGCTGAACATTTTTTCTGGCGAGACCAGGATTCGAACCCAGGCGTTCAGCGTCATAGGCGGACATGCTAACCTCTGCCCATAAAAGGCGCATTTATAGTCCCATATCGGCGAAATTTGGGACAGTGAGTTAGGTTAAGCCCCTCGACTTTCTTCTGCAATATGGTAGAGATCGGTCCAGATTTGGATATAACTGTCATGCAGACCGATCCGCCGATATAGGGTTTAAGACCCATAAAAGCCACATTTATTATCCGATTTTGCTGAAATTTGGGACAGTGGTTGTGTTAAACCACTCGACATCTTTCTACAATTTGGCCCTGATCGGTTCAGATTTGGATATAGCTGCTATATAGACCGATCTCTCAATTTACGGTTTTGGGCCCATAAAAGATGCATTCATTGTCCGATTTCGCCATAATTTGGGACAGTGAGTTAATCCCCTCGGCATACTTCTGTAATATGGCACAGATCGGTCCCGATTTGAATATAGCTGGCATTTATTGTCCGATGTCGCCGAAATTTGGGACAGTGAGTTATGTTAAACCCCTCGACATATATCTGCAATTTGGCCTAGATCGATCAATTTAGTTAAGGATGATCAAACGTTCACTGACCCGGTTGATAAGGCTAACCTGTTGGCTGATATATATGCAGGGAATTCTTCCCTGCCGGAAATCGAAAATGTATCTGGTATCATGCCCCAAATATTTTTTTGAACACATGGAGTTAAAAGGGTTCTCGAGAATCTAGACGTAAATAAATCCCCGGGCCCGGATGGCATATCATCACTTGTCTTACGCAAGTGTTCTTCGAAGCTCGCGCGTCCATTACGCAACCTTGCCTACCATGCGGGAGTTTTCCCGGCGCGTTGGAAGGTTGCGAACGTTCAGCCAATACCCAAGAAGGGTGAGACAAACAACCCTGCGAATTATCGGCCAATTGCGATATCCCTTCGCTCTCTCTAAGGTTATGGAGAGCATGGTTAATCACCATCTTGTGAGGAATTTAGTGTCTAATGGCCTTCTTAGCGACCAAGAGTATGGGTGCCGCAGAAATCGCTCTACGGGCGACCCCATGGCACTTCTGTCGGAACGTTGGAGTCGCTCAATCCACCAGTTTGGTTAGAGTAAGGTTGTGGCTGTGGATATCTCCAAGGCATTTGAAAGGGTCTGGCAAGGTGCACAAAGCTTGGCGCATTTGGTGTCGGTAATGGCTTGGTTCGATTTATTTCGAGCTTTCTCAGAGATCGCATTATTCGAGTCGTTATAAATAGATGGGTTCTCATCCAATGAGCATAAATTGACCGCAGGTGTACCCCAGGGCTCTGTGCTTTCTCCTTCTCTTTTTTCTTATTTTCATCAACGATCTGTTGGGTCAGACATCGCATCCGATCTACTCATTTGGGGATGACAGTAAGCTCTGTCATTCGTACTCATGCGACCATAGGCCGAGAGATTGAGGACAAGAGGCGGGTTATGAACGATACACTTTGCCAGGATTTGCTGGTCATTTCTGAGTGGGATCGAATGATTCGAGTAGATTTTAATGCACGGAAGACTCAGTGCTGCTTGTTGTCGCACAAACGATTCGCTGACCCATTACGATCATCTTTGTCTATCAACGGTGTAGCTGTTGAGTAATCAGAAGCTCTTAATGTTCTTGGCATGAAAATACAAAATGTTGTCCGTTGGGCTAAACATATATTTGAAGTGTCGAAAGGAGCCTTCGTTAGGCTTCCTTAAACGGTGTAAGAATTTCTTCACTCTGCATCTGCCATGTTTAACCTTCTCTACCTAGTGGTGTCGTTCGGAATTGGCTATAAAAAGGAAGCCGCTCATCATTTAGCTTAAGCTTAATCAGACTGGACTCAATAATATGAGAGCAGTAAACCCTGTCTCTTACGTAATGTTCATGAGAAATTTAGTATTAGGAAGGTGGACTCGTCGTAGGTGACGAGACGGGTTTTCCCAGGTCCCGGATGTTCCTAAAGCCGTAGGTTTGAAGGCTATTCTGAGTTCGGCTTATGGGGCAAACGTTATGTATGTCATAGCCAATTAAAGTAAAGTAAATGGAATGACAAAATGACCAACGCTATGGTAGTGGGTATAAAATCATACGTCGCATTTTTGGCTTTTCGAACATTTGGTAGGTTTTGGTCATGACACAATTATCAGGTAGTGTACCGTAAACAGCTGAGTACAATTTTTTCTCGCGAGTGGACTATCTGTCAACGATTTTTGGTTGTGTGTGTGTGTATTGTAGTTAAGAACAATAACACACAAACAATAAAAAATGGCGCGAACTAGTAACGTACACAAAATCAAAGTTGCACTAATCACCAATTTTGACAGATAGTGCACTCATTATTTTGTTGTTGGGCAAATGGCACTACCTGTAAATGAATATATCTTGGTTTTGGTCGGGTTTGGTTGGAAATAATTTTCCTGAGTGGCAACACTGGTAGCGACATATCGCTGCGCCAGTACAAATTTCGCTTGAATTATTTGCCAATGTAATTAAATAATCACGAAATGGCCACCAATCAACTCTGTTTCAATCATGTTGTCTTTGCTGTCTGTTGTTGTTTGACTTTTGTGTTCTGACAAAGAATAGAGGCCGTCGGATTTCGCAATCATTTAATAGGCATTTTCACTACGTATGAAGTTAGTAAATCCGGATTTAATGGCTTGATCATATGTTTTCCCTTCATGAAATCAGCTGACGAGAGCCATAAATGTGGATTTAATGAACAGTGTAAACGGGGCTTTATACCATGACATGAGTACAATTTTTTCTCGCGACGTGCACTGTCTGTCAACGAGTTTTGGTTGTGTGTGTGTATTATACATCACACACACAAACAACGAAAAATTGCGCGAACTAGTAACATACCCAAAATCAGAGTTGCACGAATCACTGATTTTGACAGATAGTGTACTCAATATTTTGTTTGTTGGGCAACTGCCACTACCTGTAAATAAATATTTCTTTTTGGTAGGGTTTGGTAGGATTCTTCTTAAATTTTGGTAGGAAAAAATTTTCTTGAGTGGCAACACTGGTAGCGACATGTCGCTGCGCCTATACAAAGTTCGCTTGAATTAATTGCCAATGTAATTCAATAATCAAGAAATGGGCACCAATCAACTCTGTTCCAATCCTGTTTTCTTTGTTGTTTGTTGTTGTTTGACTTTTGTTTGTGTTCTAACAAAGAATAGAGTCCGTCGGATTTCGCAATCATTTAATATGCATTTTCGCTGCGAATGAAGTCAGTAAATCCGGATTTAATCCGATCATCTATTTTCCCTTCATAACATCACCTGACGAGAGCTATAAATCCAGATTTAAAGAGCAGTGTAAACAGGGTTTTATACGTTATAAATCCTTTTCAGTTTCCTTGCTTCAGACCGAGGCGGATTTAATAAGATGGTCTCACGCGAGCAGCTGTTAACAGCCGGCCAGGTTTGACGGTATTAAAATGACAGATTTTTGTTTGCATTCTCTTTATTGTTATCTTCTTTCTCGCATATTCTCTGCTCATTTACGCACACGTATACACACAGGCACACAAATTTCTTTGTGTGTGTGTTGGCAAAACGTCGATCAGCTTGATGACAAGATGGCGGATTGCGCCATATGATTTGAGGTTGTTGTACAAATGAGAGCACCTTCAATTGTTTCGCCATGGCTTCAGTCGAATTAAAACAGTTTCCTATGTTTTAAAAAATTAATAAATATTTATTTAAATACGTACTGTAAATGTATATACTTTTAAGCAAAACTTTATTTGTTACACTCTTTTATTTATTTTATTTAGTCGTAGTTTATTATTGTCAACATTGATGTGGAAGAGAAGAAAGGAGTATGACCTTACCCTATAAGCTGTGTAGAAGAACGGATGTTTAGCATCCCAATTATAATGTTAACAGAAAACAAAGCAAAGAAACAAACCATAACAACACAATATACAATTATTATTATTATATATTTAAATGTGTAAATAAATCTCTATATACGAAAAATAAAAAAAATCTAGTTTTTTTATTCAAATTATATCGTTTAATCCTCTAGATGAACTTAAAAAAGATATCGAATCCCCTTGCTTCCTCTTCGCTTCTCTTATTTCTCACACTTAGATTAGCGGAGCCTTTCTCTTTTGGCTTTCCATTGGAAAGGAATTATGTATTGGGTATTGGGTTATGTCGGCGTTGACAAATTTTTTGCAGCTTGTGACTCTGTAATTGCATTCTTTCTTCTGTCAGTTATCAGCTGTTACTTTTAGCTTGCTTTAGAAAAAAAGTGTAAAAGAAGTATATTTGATTAAAGTTCATTCTAAGTTTTATTAAAAATGCATTTACTTTCTTTTAAAAAATCCGCAATTACTTTTTGGGCAACCCAATATTTCTGTGGAAGCCGGCAAGTTCATATTCAAATGATCCAGTCAACATCTTGGACCTTTTTAGGATATGGCACAAAGTAAATATCCGGTCAAGTTTTAATTTAGCAGATCTTGTATACTTTAGATTTTAATTTGTCACGCAAAACGTTCGAAAGTGATTTGTCTGAAATGAAAAGGAGACTGGGACTTACTGGGTCTTGTCACCTTTCTTGTGCATGGGACACAGTATGCCGAGGTGTGTGTTCTCCTAGCCAGATTGCTCAGGCAAATTTATACATACGATTAATCAGTCTTGAATAGTTTAGCTGGCAACCCATCGGCTTCTGCTGCCTTTTTGTTCATAAGCCGGGTTACTACTGACCACATTTTGACTAGTCGGTTAACATTCTATACCGTTATCAGGGATTGGTTTTGTGGTATTCTGAGAAAAATTTTATTTCCATATCGTTGGCACTATCCGTATCTATTACAAGATTTTCTTGTTTAGCTGAAGTTTTGCACATAGGGTTCTGTTATGACTTCCGACAACTCTGCTAAGTACTGTCTAAATCGTTCTATAACCTGATATTGCTCCCATATAAACCGGTCTACCGATTTGACTTCTTGAGCCCTTACAAGCCTCAATTTGTATCCGATTTGGTTGACATTTCGCACAAAGTATTCCGGTATAACTCCTAAAAACGGAGCTAAGTACGGTCCCAATCGGTCTATGACCTGATATGGCTTCCATATAAACCGATATCCCGATTTGACTTCTTGAGCCCTTACAAGCCGCGATTTTTTTTACCGATTTGGATGAAATTTTGCATGTAGTGTTCTGTTATGACTCTCAACAACTGTGCCAAGTACTAGATATAGCTCCCATATTTTAGCAGAATCCATGGTGGTGGGTTCCCAAGATTCAGCCCGGCCGAACTTTGCACGCTTTCACTTGTTTTACCTCAAGTCGTTTGTTCTACATTAGAGGGTAAGTTTAAAATTTGCGGAATTATTTGGGAAAATCTTGAGAAATTAAAACATTGTATACTTTCAGACACCATGAAAAGAGCAATTATCGGTTTTGTCTTTGCACGGGTACCATCTATGTTCCTTGATGGAGGTGGTCCAAATGAAAACTAAGGAGATAGCATGTCGCAGTTCGAAGAGTGGCGTGTCACATAGCAGAATATAATACACAGCCGCAGCATAACTAACCATAGACCGCATAATTGCTTTGTACGTGGTTAGTCCAAGGTTTCTTTGTCAGCACCCCAAGTGCTGCCGACAAGGGGCTTGAGAACTTTGTTTCTACTTTTATGTACAATGATGGCATGTAAAGCAGTTGTAGTCCTATGCAGCCTTCGCATGCATGCTGAATTTCGGTGAATGTATATTGTCCAACGGGAGGATCGGGAGAAGTAGTCCCTCATGCGTCTTGGCTACTGATGGGAGAAGGGAGATCGGTCTGTACAACTCCCCCTTGCTTGTGTCCTTTCCAGGTTTCAGTAGCGGGATCACTGCCCACCTTCCAAACATCGGGTACTACAATAGTGTTCAGACAAGCTGAGGACAGTTGTAAGTCGAGTACGACTCCAGGCAGATACAGATTTTTCAGCATCAGTGTAGAGATTCCGTCTGGGACGCGCGTCTATGCGCCACGAATGACATTCGTAGCTTCGTGCACGGTAAATTGTGATGACTTTCCAGCGACACGAAGATCACGGACACAATGAAAGGCTCTCACTCTCGGGTGAATAAATACACATTTATCTAAGGAAATACATCACAAGTATACCCACCATTGTTTACTTTAAAACAATTGTTTAGGAATTGCTTAGGAAGCAAGCAAATAAAAAACCAACTAAAACAAAAACCAGCTGTTGTTCTGCAAATTTTAACTGGAAGTCGTTCGCATACTTTTGCTTGCAAATTTTTTAAAGAGATTATAATGGCTCTTTTTTAATGGAAAAGAACGCGAACAGACCTCTTAACCACCACATAGGTGCCAGTTAGTGATATACCGTTCTGTTAAATACAACTGTTTTTTGTTTACCGATTGCTGCATAAGGGTGTGTTCGCGTATTTCTCCAGTAACAATTCGGCTGCAAAAAATTTCAAAAGATTAAGAAACTTCTGCTGGGGAAGAAACCTCCAACTGATATTTGCGACCTCTCATTTACAAAACTCTCCATGCGTTTATCGTACTCACACTCCCTCTTTTTAGAAAAAGAACGACTCTCCGTAAAAGTTTGTGCAAATTTTTGAGTACTCTGTTGTTGTTGTAAACACATTTTCATGTGAGGTGGCGAGCTCCAGTAGGTGAGCAAGCTCGATCCGTTGCAAAAGACCGATCGCCGCGGGAACTGGGTGACCATTGGTTATTTGAAGGCATCAATAACCCGTCGTGTCATATCGAGCAACATTGGCACTCAGGTGCCACCCGACCTCTCACTGAGACTCTCCACTCTATACCACTGATTGTCCGCGACTGCAAATACAGCTAATCTGTATGGAGGATTCCACTATCCGCAACTTGTGGACGAGCCCAGTAGCTCGCAGCTAAGCCACACAGATCGGAACTCAATGTCCCAGCTTGTGTGGTGCTCACAGCTATTCCGTGCCGTGCACTCTAATTGCTGATTGCTGCGTAATGTTGCCATATCTTCTAAATTGCCTTAAAAGCGGACGAGAAAAGCAAATTTGTTAACAGGAGGTTTATCCCCACGATAAATCAATGTTCTGGTTGGCTAACACGAACTTTATTTGTTTACGAGAAACTCGTCCTTAGTCTAGTTTTCTACCACAACTTGGGCGCATATGAGATTGAAAAATATGGCCTTAAGCAAATTGTGGGTAGAGTCACAACAGGAGTGAATTTTGAAGACAAGATGTTGTAGTCGTCGAACAACAACAAACCCTAGCCTATTTCAACAAGGCAGCGATTTTGTAATATATTGCGTTTCCTTTGAGTCTTGTTGTGATGCCTATCCCTACTCTTTGCACTTTCCATAAGGGTTCGTATTAAAGGGTGATTTTTTTGAGGTTAGGATTTTCATGCATTAGTATTTGACAGATCACGTGGGATTTCAGACATGGTGTCAAAGAGAAAGATGCTCAGTATGCTTTGACATTTCATCATGAATAGACTTACTAACGAGCAACGCTTGCAAATCATTGAATTTTATTACCAAAATCAGTGTTCGGTTCGAAATGTGTTCAAATTTTGACAAATTTTGTTCAGCGATGAGGCTCATTTCTGGTTGAATGGCTACGTAAATAAGCAAAATTGCCGCATTTGGAGTGAAGAGCAACCAGAATCCGTTCAAGAACTGCCCATGCATCCCGAAAAATGCACTGTTTGGTGTGGTTTGTACGCTGGTGGAATCATTGGACCGTATTTTTTCAAAGATGCTGTTGGACGCAACGTTACGGTGAATGAACACATTTCGAACCGAACACTGATTTTGGTAATAAAATTCAATGATTTGCAAGCGTTGCTCGTTAGTAAGTCTATTCATAATGAAATGTCAAAGCATACTGAGCATCTTTCTCTTTGACACCATGTCTGAAATCCCACGTGATCTGTCAAATACTAATGCATGAAAATCCTAACCTCAAAAAAATCACCCTATATATTCTGCTTTCGGAATAGCCGCTAAAATTTGTAATTGTTTAGCGAGTGAAATTTGACAGCTATCAAATGTTTTTGTTTCCATACCAAAACACGTCTCTTTATCAGCACTTATTGTTTTCTCTATTTTATATATTTTTCTCAAATAAATAAAGAAATACGAACCATTGAAACCAATGAAACAAAGTAAAATGATGCCAGCAATAGTTACAAGTGTTGCCACTTTAAGTTTTTTGCTATTTTTCTCACTATAAACAGAGTACTACTTTTCCGCCCACGTTTCGCCGACGTTTTTAAACCCTCCACCATAGGATGGGGGTATACTAACTTTGTCATTTTGTTTGTAACTCCTCGAAATATTCGTCTAAGACCCCATAAAGTATATTCTTGATCGTCATGACATTTTAAGTCGATCTAGCCATGTCCGTCCGTCTGCCTGTCGAAGGCACGCTAATTTTCGAATGAGTAAAGCTAGCCGCTTGAAATTTTGCACAAATACTTCTTATAGGTGCAGGTCGGTTGGGATTGTAAATGGGCCATATCAGTTCATGTTTTGGTATAGCTGCCATATAAACTGATCCGGGATCTTGACTTTTTGAGCTTCTAGAGGGCGCAATTTTTATCCGATTTAGCTGAAATTTTGCATAAGATGTTTTGTTATGATTTCCAACAACTGAGCTAAGTATGGTTGAAATTGGTCCATAACCTGATGTAGCTGCCATAAAAACCGATCTCGGGTCTTGACTTCTTAAGCCTCTAGAGGCCGCAATTCTTATCCGATTTGGTTAAAATTTTGCATGAGGTGTTTTGTTATGACTTCCAATAACTGTGCCAAGTATGGTTGAAATCTGTGCATAATCTGATATAGCTGTCATATAAACAGATCTGGCGTCTTGACTTCTTGAGCCTTTAGAGGGAGCAATTCTTATCCGATTTGGCTGAAATTTAGCATGACGTGTTTTATTATGACTTTCAACAACTGTGCCAAATAAGGTTCAAATCGGTTCATAACCTGATATAGCTGCCATATTAACCGATCAGGGATCTTGACTTCATGAGTCTCTAGAGGTCGCAATAATTATCCGATTTGCCTGAAATTTTGTGTGTTTGTGTTTATGGTCTGAATCGGTCTATAGCCTAATGCAGCTCCCCTATAAAACGATCTCTCTATTTTTCTTTTTGAGCCCCTAAAGGGCGCAATTCTTATTCGAATTGGCTTACATTTTACATAGGTCTCCAACATATAATTTAATTGTGGTCCTCTAATAGCAGAGCAAATCTTTTCTTTTATCCTTTTTATACCCTCCACCATAAGATGGGGGGTATACTAATTTCGTCATTCTGTTTGTAACTACTCGAAATATTCGTCTGAGACCCCATAAAGTATATATATTCTTGATCGTCGTGACATTTTATGTCGATCTAGCCATGTCCGTCCGTCTGTCCGTCCGTCCGTCCGTCCGTCCGTCCGTCCGTCTGTCTGTCGAAAGCACGCTAACTTCCGAAGGAGTAAAGCTAGCCGCTTGAAATTTTGCACAAATACTTCTTATTAGTGTAGGTCGGTTGGTATTGTAAATGGGCCATATCGGTCCATGTCCATCGGTCCATAGCTGCCATATAAACCGATCTTGGGTCTTGACTTCTTGAGCCTCTAGAGTGCGCAATTCTTATCCGATTGGGATGACATTTTGCACGACGTGTTTTTCTATGATATCCAACAACTGTGCCAAGTATAGTTTAAATCGGTCCATAACCTGATATAGCTGCCATATAAACCGATCTTGGGTCTTGACTTCTTGAGCCTCTAGCGTGCGCAATTCTTATCCGATCAGAATGAAATTTTGCACGACGTGTTTTGTTATGATATCCAATAACTGTGCCAAGTATGGTTCAAATCGGTCCATAACCTGATATAGCTGCCATATAAACCGATCTTGGGTCTTGACTTCTTGAGCCTCTAGAGTGCGCAATTCTTATCCGATTAAAATGAAATTTTGCACGACGTGTTTTGTTGTTTTATCCAATAACAGTGCCAAGTATGGTTCAAATCGGTCCATAACCTGATATAGCTGCCATATAAACCGATCTTGGGTCTTGACTTCTTGAGCCTCTAGAGTGCGCAATTCTTATCCGATTGGAATGGAATTTCGCACGACGTGTTTTGTTATGATACCCAACAACTGTGCCAAGTATGGTTGAAATCGGTCCATAACCTGCCATATAAACCGATCTTGGGTCTTGACTTCTTGAGCCTCTAGAGGGCACAATTCTTATCCGATTTGAATGAATTTTTGCACGAAGTATTTCGTTATAATATCCAACAACTGTGCCAAGTATGGTTCAAATCGGTCCATAACCTGATATAGCTACCATATAAACAGATCTGGGGATTTGACTTCTTGAGCTTCTAGAGGGCGCAATTCCTATCCGATTTGGCTGAAATTTTGCATGACCTATTTTATTTTTACTTTCAACAAATGTGTCAAATAAGGTTCAAATCGGTTCATAACCTGATATAGCTGCCATATAACCCGATCTGGGATATTAACTTCTTGAGTCTCTAGAGGTCGCAATTATTATCCGATTTGCCTGAAATTTTGTACGACGGATTCTCTCATGACCATCAACATACGTGTTTATTATGGTCTGAATCGGTCTATAGCCCGATACAGCTCCCATATAAATCGATCTCTCTATTTTACTTCTTGAGCCCCCAAAGGGCGCAATTCTTATTCGAATTGGCTGACATTTTACACAAGTCTTCAACATATAATTTAATTGTGATCCAAACCGGACCATATCTTGATATCGCTCTAATAGCAGAGCAAATCTTTTCTTATATCCTGTTTTGCCTACGAGAGATGCCGGGAAAAGAAATCCACAAATGCGATCCATGGTGGAGGGTATATAAGATTCGACCTGGCCGAACTTAGCACTCTTTTACTTGTTTTATGCTATTTTGCTCTCTATAAGCAGAGTGCAACATTTTCGCCTATTTTCCTCCAAATTTTCGCTTCATGGAAAAAAATTTTTTTTTACCTGATCCTAAGTTTTTCGTAAGTCGTGATTTTTCTCGTGAGCCGTGCGTGAAGACCACCGAAGCGCAGAGGTTAGCATGTCCGCCTATGTCGCTGAGTTTGAATCCTGGCGAGACCATCAGAAAAAGTTTTTAGCGGTGGGTTTCCCCTCCTAATGCTGGCAATATTTGTGAGGTACTATGCCATGTAAAACTTCTCTCCAAAGAGGTTCGCACTGAGGCACGCCGTTCGGATTCGGCTATAAAAAGGAGGCCCCTTATCATTGAGCTTAAACTTGAATCGGACTGCACTCATTGATGTGTAAGAAGTTTGCCCCTGTTCCTTAGTGGAATGTTCATGGGCAAAATTCGCAAATTTGCATTTGTCGTGCGTGAGTAAAATGTTTGTCTCGTCAGCGTGCGTGAACGTGAGTCGACATAAAAAAGTCGTACGTGAAATATTTTATTATTTTTATTCGTCTCGGAAGTGTCTATTTTCGTCTCGTAAGCGTGCGTGAGCTTGAGTGAAAAATCACTCACGTGCACATCTCTAGTTCTAATCATCGGGTATGCGTTCTTCTAGCCATAGCGCGTAGATGAGCTGATGCATACGCCTTATCTGTGTGTCGCCTTCGGTTTTAAAAGTTCAGCGGGCAACCCAACGGCTCCTGCTGCCTTGTTGTTCTTCAGTCGGGTCTCAGCTACTTCGACCTTATCCTGACAAGGAGGTAAATATTCTATAACATCATCGAGATACGTGGTATCCTTTTCGCCACCGTCGTCGGATACTAGCAGCTGGAAAATGAGGAAATAACCAATGCAGAAAATTTTTTTCGAATGTTCTCGACAGGATTGCGGCGTCATAGGCGGACATTTTAAACTCTGCGCAAATTTGCATTGTGGGCAAATTTGCATTGCAATATATCAGGATGGAACTTCACTCCCAATATTAACATTCGTTTGAATTCCATATTGCGCCGATCGGTCTTTACGTAGTCTTGTGGGATTTTTTTGGTTTGGGCTGCTAATTTTAATAACAGATTCGCATTTAACTTTCAAATGTCTTTAATTTGACCCATACTATCCCGACTGGTTAATATGTCCGCTAGGAGGGCAGGGGTGGTCCGCTCGGTACTTGAAATCAAATTTGATCGAGGAGTCATACTCTACCCTCAAATACCGCTCATTTGAGTCCTATATAGTCTTGATCAGTGTACATGTCCGCTCGTTGGGTTTTTTTTTGGGGCGGGCGTTCCCCCTTAAAACTTAACCACAACTTTTAATAGGAGATTCGCGTTTTCGATTAAATATTTCGCTTAATCGGTACCATCATTTCAAAGATCTTGCGTTTTGCGACAAGGGGAGAATGAGACAATTAAAATGAAACAACTTTTATTTATTTTTTTTAATACATTTTTATTTCTTTCATGTTCATGTAATGTATATTTGACATTTTTTTATATATATATTTTTCTGTTGTCCTTATTGGTACATCCAACATTTTCTTTCTCATAATTTATGTGTCTTGTTAATATTATCATTTGTATTATTGGTTTTTCATTTGCAGTGTATATCATTTAGTATATGGTTGTTGTTTTGTAAACTTATATCTCCTATAGTTTTTGAGTTCCTCTTTGTGTGATGAGTAGTATGTAAAGTATGTATGTACGGAATTATATGTTTCTGTATATGTATACCTATAAAGTAAATGATTATTCAAAATCCTACAGATTTTTCTAAAGTAAACAAGTTGTGTATGGGTTTGGGGAATGGTAGCTGTGCTGAGAGAATGGAAAAATCTGAAGAAATTCGAATGAGCGAAGGTGGTGATATTATCAAGATGGAAAAAATCTATAAAAAAACCAAAACAAATATTGACAAAAAATTACCTTAAATATAAAACGCAACATATTTGTAAAAAAATATATATATATATATATATATATATATATTTTTTTTTTTTTTTTTTTTTTTTTAATAACTTTTGACTATAAAAAGTTTTTACTGAATTAGTGATTTGCAATATAAAATTTGATATTTAAGGCTTGTATATGTATGTGTGGAAAACTTCCATGGCTGTGTGTGGGTATATATGACCAAAGTTTTACTTATGTCAAAATGCTAATCTGAATAAAAAAACATTGTTTTAATGTTATTCTAAAATTATAGTTTATAATAATTCAAACTTGTGTTGTTTCATGATTATTTATTTTTGGGGTTTGGCAAAAGGTTCCTTTTTTCTCAATTATTTCTTTTTTTTTCTTCCTTTTTTTCAAAACATTATATTTTTTTTCTTGATTTTAATAATATTTTTTATATAAAACTTAATTATTTGGGTTTTTTGGCCTTTTTTTTGGTATCTCATATGTTATATACGAAATATAATTTATAAATTTTTTAACAAAACTAATGTTTATAAATTCGATCAAGGTATATTTATGAACCCATATTCAATTTAAGTCTACTATGCATGATAAAAATGAAAAAATAAACAAAAGACATTCCATGAAATTTTTAAATAAAAATAAGTTATTTATATATATGGTAATAATTTTATATATAAAATTTAATTTGTGTTTGTTTGTTCCGTATAGACTCAAAAACATGTGAACCGATTATCTTGAAATTTTCACAGATTGTGTAGGTTGGTCTGAAAGGAAACAAAGGCTATATAGTTTTTTGATGTCGGGAGGGGGGGCGGACCCTCCCCCTTACCCCAAAGGTACTACCCAAAAATAAAAGGGGACCGATCGGGACAATATGGGATTCAAATGAAAGGTATTCAAGAGTAGAGTAGGAGTTTCATAATAAAAGTTAGGTTCAAGTACCTAGCGGGCCGCCCCAGCCCCAAAACCCCTTAAAATAGGTTTATTTGACAATCATGACAATATGGGACTCAAATGAAATGTATTCGGGAGTTGATTGCGAATATAGACAGGAATTAGGAATAGGCTTTATAATTTATTGATAACGGAAGGAGGCGGACCCTCCCCCGTTACCCCAAAAACACCACCCAAAATCAAAAGTGGACCGATAAGAACAATATGGGTATCAAATGAAAAGTATGCGGGAGTACATAACGAATCTGGCATACAAATTCATGTCGAAGTATAGGAGGTGACCCCACCCCCACCTAAACGCCCAAAATGGGCACATTAGCCAATCACGAATGTATGCGACTCGGTTTGTTTGTTCCGTATAGGCTGAAAAATGGCAGAACCGATTTTCTCGAAATTTTCGCTTTTTGTGTAGTTTGGTCTGGAAGGTATCAAAGGGGGGACGAACCTCCTTATGCCAAAAACACAACCCAAAATCAAAAGTGGGCCGATCGGGACAACATGGGTATCAAATGTAAGGTATTGGAAAATAGAATACGAATATGGTGTTAAAATTTGGGTCTAAGTACCCATCGCGCCGCCCCAACCCCAAAATTCCTCCAAACAGACATATGGGACGATCATTTCAAAATGGGGCTCAAAAGAAAGGTATTCGGTTGTAGATTTCGAATTTGGCATACAAAATCAAATCGAAGTATATGGGGTCGCCCTACCCCCCAAAAATGCCTTAAATAGGCATATGACCCATCATGACTATATGGGACTCGGGGTTTTTGTCTGTTCCGTAGAATCAAAAACGGCTGAACCGATTTTCTTAAAATTGACACAGATTGTGTAAGTTTGTCTGGAAGAAAAGGTAGGCTATATAATTTTTAGATATCGGTTAGGGGTCCCTCCCCCTTACCTCAACAACGTCATCAAAAACCAAAAGTGGACCGATAGGCACAATATGGGTATCAAATAAAAGGTATTGGAGGCTAGAAAACAAATATCGTATTAAAATTTGGGTCCAAGTACCCAGCGGGCCTCCCCGACCCCGAAATTCCTCCAAAGAGACATATTGGATGTTCATTTTAATATGGGCTCAAATGAAAGGTATTCGGGAGTAGATTTCGAATCTGGCATACAAAATCAGATTGAAGTATAGGGGGTCACGCAACCCCTCAAAAACGCCATTAGACCCCTTATGACTGTATGATAATTGGCTGAAACGATTTTTTTAAAATTTTCATAGATTGTGTATGTTTGTCTGGAAGGAAACATAGGCTATATAATTTTTAGATATGGGGTGGAGGCGGACCCTCCCCCTTACCCCAAAAACGCCACCCATATCCGAAAGTGGTTCGATCGGCACAATAAGGGTTTCAAATGAAAGGTATTGGAGAGCAGAAAACGAATGTGGTATTAAAATTTGGGTCCAAGTAACCAGCGCCCCCCACCCAACCCCAAAACTCCTCTAAACCGATATATTCGAAGTTCATGTCAATATGGGACTCAAATGAAAAGTATTAGGAAGTGGATTACAAATATGGCATAAAACATTAGGTCCAAATAATGGGAGGTCGCCCACCCCTAAATACCCCCAACTGGGCATATTAGCCGACCATGGCTATATGGGACTCAAATGAAAGGTATTAGGGAGTGGATTACAAATATGACATTAAAATTTGCGTTCAAGTCTAGGTGGCGCTTTTCCACCTAATGATACGTCAAATGGGTAATTTGACCCATTATGACAATATGGGACTCAAATGAAAGGTATTTGAGAGTAGAAATCGAATTTGATATCGAATTTTGGAGCCAAGTGTTTTGGGGTATGCCCTAAAACACCCTAAACTTTATTTCCGTAGAGAATAAAGGATGAATTTGATATCTATTTTCTGTGCAAAGTGACGGTGGCCGCCCCAGCCCCAAAATACCCTCCAATCGGTTCATATTTACCGGCCATTGCAATGTGGGGCTCAAATTAAAGGGATTTGGAAGAAATGTGTGAGGTGCCATGCCTCCCCTAATGAGAATATTACCCTAAGGAAGAACATTACCACCAGGAAACGAGAAGGGGCAAATTCTCACACATCAATGAGTGCTTTCCGATTGAAGTTTAAACTCAATGTTAAGGGACATTTTTTTATAGCCGAGTCCCAACGGCGACCCGCAGTGTGACACCTCTTTGGCCCGGTTCGGGTAGTAATATAATAATATAATAATATAGTAATATAATAATAATATAATATAATCGCATCCATAACAAGTAAAAACGTGCTAAGTTTGGCCGGGCTGAATCTTGGGAACCCACCACCATGGATTCTGCTAAAATATGGGAGATATATCTGGTTATAGACCGATTTGGACCGTCATTGGCACAGTTGTTGAGAGTCATAACAGAATACTACATGCTAAATTTCAACCAAATAGGAAAAAATCGCTGCTTGTAAGGGCTCAAGAAGTCAAATCTGGAGATTGGTGTATATGGGAGCTATATGTGGTTCTTTACCGATTTGGACCGTACTTGGCGCAGTTGTTGGAAGTCATATTCTTGACCCATTTGCACCGTACTAAGAACAGTTGTTGGGAGTCATAACAGAACACCACGTACAAGTCGGATACAAATTGCGGCTTCCAAGGGCTCATGAAGTCAAATCGGGAGATCGCTTTATATAGTAGCTATATCCAAATCTGAACTTATATGGCCCATTTGCAATATCCAATGGCTTACATCAATATTAAGTAGCTGTGCAAAATTTCAAGCGTCTAGCTTTACGCGTTCGACCGTTATCGTGATTTCGACAGATGGACGGACATGGCTAGTTCCAGTCAGAATGTCGAGACGATCAACAATATATATACTTTATGGGGTCCTAGATCAATATTTCGAGGTGGAAACGGAATGACTAGATTAGTATGCCCCCATCCTTTGGTGGTGGGTTATCGTGATTTCGACAGATGGACGGACATGGCTAGTTCCAGTCAGAATGTCGAGACGATCAACAATATATATACTTTATGGGGTCCTAGATCAATATTTCGAGGTGGAAACGGAATGACTAGATTAGTATGCCCCCATCCTTTGGTGGTGGGTACAAAATTTTCTTCTTCTTCGATATTAAAATATTATCTCCATAAACTGAAATAAAAAATATTGCATGCATGAGAATTAGTAATTTTTTACATCTTTCTCGACCGGTAAATATATTGGGTTGCCCAAAAAGTAATTGCGGATTTTTTAAAAGAAAGTAAATGCATTTTTAATAAAACTTAGAAAAAACTTTAATCAAATGTACTTGTTTGCACTTTTTTTCTAAAGCAAGCTAAAAGTAACAGCTGATAACTGACAAAAGAAAGAATGCAATTACAGAGTCACAAGCTGTGAAAAAATTTGAGAACGCCGACTATATGAAAAATCCGCAATTACTTTTTGGGCAACCCAATAGCATTGTATGGAGTGGTGTGGTAAACATATGCACTGCTCAATGTCCATAGCTGCCATGAAGTAAACTCACCAAACACACCACATTGTTATATGAGATGTCTAAGCTAAACACATTAACCGTAGACAAGAACCTATCGGATGCTTCGAACGCTCACCAACACTGTCAATGCCATGTATTAAGAAATTGGATAAGTTGAGCGATAAATTTGAGTCATTAAATCAGCTTTCAAAAATTTTACAACTGTTTTTATACCCACCACCATAGGAGAGGGGTATACTAATTTCGTCATTCTGTTTGGAACTCCTCGAAATATTCGTCTAAGACCCCAGAATATATATATTCTTGATCGTCATACCATTTTAAGTCGATCTAGCCATGTCCGTCCGTCTGTCTGTCGAAAGCACGCTAACTTTCAGAGCAGTAAAGCTAGCCGCTTGAAATTTTGCACAAATACTTCTTATTAGTGTAGGTCGGTTGGGAATGTAAATGAGCTATATCGGTCCATGTTTGGATAAAGCTGTCATATAAACCGATCTTTGATCTTGACTTCCTGAGCCACTAGAGGGAACAATTCTCACACGATTTGGCTGAAATTTTGCATAACGTGTTCCATTATGACTTCCAACAACTGTTCTATGTATTGTCTAAATCGGTCTATAACGTGATATAGCTGCCATATAAACCGATCTTGAAACTTAACTTCTTGAGCCACTAGGGGACGCAATTCTTACCCGATTCGCACGACGTGTTTTGTTATGACTTCGTACAACTATGCCAAATATGATTCAAATAGATCTATAACCTAATATAGCTGTCATATAAACCGATCTCCCAGTTTGACTTCTTGAGCTTCCAGACGGCGTAATTATTATAGAATTTGGCTGCAATTTTGTACAACGGCTTCTTCCATGACCTTCAACTTACGTGTCAAATATGGTTCGAATCGGTCTATAGCCTGATACAGCTTCCATATAAACCGATCTCTCTATTTTATTTCTTGAGCCTGTAAAGGGCGAAATTTTTACTCGAATTGGCTAAAATTTTACACAGTGACCTCTACTATGGTCTCCAACATTTAATTCAATAATGGTCCGCATCGGACCACAACTTGTTATAGCTCCAATATTACAGCAATTCCTTTCTTTTATCCTTTGTTTGCCTAAAAAGAGATATCGGGAAAAGAACTCGACAAATGTGATCTATGGTGAAGGGTATATAAGATTCTGTCCGGCTGAACTTAGCACGCTTTTACTTGTTCCCATGAAAGAAGTTTAAATTTTTAAAAACTCCACCATGCAAGTTGCTCTAGCGTACTGACATCGCTATTCTGTTAATAACCCGTCCAAGTAATGCTCTAAGGCCAATTCCGTCCGTACAGCACTGTATTTTCAGTGGCGTGGATGTAGCTTAGAGTCCACGTTAAAGGTTGTAAGCTAAAATATGTCTCTATTATAAGCATAGATAGGCCTCAGGGGGATGGGCTAAGCACCCCCAGAGTTTTAAAAATTTCATTGGATTCGACAAAATTTGCTAATTTAATTGTTTTCCAAAGCATTTTTTTAACCGATCTAGATGATATTTGGCACAGTGAGTTCCGGTAGACTCCTACACCTTTTTGTTGAATGGTGTCCAGATCGGAGCATATTTGGAGGTAGCGCCATATAGACCAATCCTTCGATATGGAGTGAATTTTACATCCGATTTCGATGAAATTTGGCATAGTTTAATCCGGAAGACCTCTACACAATTTTGTTGAAAGCTGTGCAGATCGGACCATATTTCCATATTTGGATGTAGCTGCCATATAGACCGATCTCTCGATATAGAATGTGGAGCCCATAAGAGGAGGTATTTTCATCCAATTTCGATGAAATTTGGAACAGTGAGTTCTGGTAGACCCCCACACTTACTTTTAAGCCATAAACTTCAATGCTGCATACTACTCAACTTAAAAAATTTTTTCGCATGAAAAATTCAAAACTTTTCAAAAAAATAAAAATAAATAATATAAAAAATTTATAAAAAAATTTGTTTATTTTACGATATGTCTTCGAATTTCGAACTGCGGAATGCTCGAAAATCTTCTTAATTCGAAAAAATTAAGGAGTTACTACGTTTTTGAACTTAAAAATGACCTAGAAAATTTTAGGCCCAAAAATATTTGGATTTTGCGATTTTCGCATAGAAAATTTGGAGATATAGATTTCACCAGCACCGTTAAGGATAGACCTTTAATTCACGAACCAAATGGTGTTTTCGAAATTTCGGAGTTCGAAAATCTAAGGAAGTTACAGCAATTTCGAATTTACATTGGCGTTTTTTGCATTTTTTGGGTACTAATTATGCGGTTTGGGCTCATTTTTTTGAAGAAAACTCTCGGGAATCGGGTTAAATCACATGTTTTTGCCACATACTTCACTTCTGTATATTCAACTCAAAAAAATTTTTCGCATCAAAATTTTCAAATTTTGGCAAGGTTACCCCCTTTGGTAAAAAATATGGAAAAAAATAAAAATTTAAATTTTAAGGAATTTTGTTTAGTTTGCGATTTGTCTTCGAATTTCGAACTGCGGAATGCTCGAAAATTGTCTAAATTCGAATAAATGAAGGAGTTACAGCGTTTTCGAACATAAAAATAACCTAAAAAATTTTAGGCCCAAAAATAGTTGGTTTTTGCGATTTTTGCATAGAAAATTTTGAGATATTGGTTCTACCAGCACCGTTAAGGAAAGAGCTTTACTTCACGAATCCAATGGTGTTTTCGAAATTTCGGAGTTCGAAACTGATGTTGCTGCCATAGAAACCGATTTGCGATTTGACATCTTGAGTCTCTAGTGGGCGTGTCCGAGCTGAAATTTTGCTCGTTACGTTTTGCTATAACCTCCTATAGCCGTGCCAAGTATGGTCCAAATCTGTCTTAAATGTAGCTCTCATATAAACTAGAGCTGTCAAAATTTCGATGGCACTATCGATATTTAATTTTTTGACTAAATATCGTTAAATTTTTCTGTAAAATTAAGCAAAAATACTTAGGTATGATCTTGGACAGGAAACTGAATTGGAAGTGTCACATTCAGGAGCGTATTGAGAAGGCCCACCGATGTTGGGCACTATGTAGACGGGCCGTAGGCTCGAAAAGGGGCCTGAATTCAAAGATAGTCCACTGTCTCTACAGGAGCGTTATAAGACTTACTTACGCCTCAGTAGTTTGGTGGACTGCTATGGAGAAAAAGTGCAACATAAGGACCATACAACAGGTTCAGAGAACATGTTGTCTTGGCATAGGCGGAGCGATGATGACCACGCCCACTAGGGCACTGGAGACTATTCTATATAAGACTTAAGGCAATGGGAGAATGGATTGAGGATGGTAGCAGCTCATACCATCGCGGTAAAATCGAGGCGACGTTAGAAAATCTGGAAGGAAGGGAAGAGGTTTCCGATCGGATACCTGAGACCACACTTAAGGTCAAGTGCGAGGCACTGGTGCCAGTGGTACAGTGGACTGTCGGAACCCTAGTATTACCATCTGGAAGATCATGTTACACGGATGGATCAAAGCTAGAGGACAAGGTGGGCCTGGGGGTTTACATTGAAAACCCAGGGACTGAGATCTGTTTTAGACCGACTGACCATAATACGATCCTGCAGGCGGATATCCGGGCGATCACGCAATGCGGGAAGTGGTGCGGTGCTAACGCGAGGACGTCGAGTGTGAATATCTATACCGACAGTAAAATTGCCATAAGGGCAATAACAACCAGGACGGTAAGGTCTCGAAAAGTCTTGCAGTGTAAGAAGGAGAGTAACGCCTTCTCAGAGGATGGCAAAATCCGCATCGTTTGGGTGCCGGGCCATAACGGAGTAAGGGGAAATGAAAGGGCAGACGATTTGGTGGTGAAGGCCAGAGGACTGCCGTCAATAAACTTGGTTAACCCGAAGCCTTTCGGGTCGACCCAGACCGAGTTAAGCGCGAGGGCGACGAATGCGCATGCAACCCTGTGGAACAGCGAAACGGTCGGTAGAACAGCGAAAATCCTATGGGGGGATCCAGATCGTGAGAAAACGAGTCTATTACTGAAAGAAAGTAAGAAGGAGGTCAGTATAGCTATTGGTATCATAACGGGATACATAGGACGAATAATTTTTGAGCTTTCTTCGAAAAATGTCTACAATAGTAACTCTAGCCCTTTATTTCTCTCTAGTGTTTTTGTTTTCCTTGTTTCCTTTGTAGATAAAGTATTTTGTGTATGTGATAAGGAATTGAAGTAAATGGCTGCTTATTAGAAAATTTTTGTTTTTTGTTTTCTTCTTCATAAAATCTTGGTTTATCACCAATATTTATGTTTAGTCTCTAGTTAAAGTCTAGTCAGAGTTTATAAGGATGTATAATATCAACATTTTTCTTTAATAGATATTTGCTTAAAAAGTTAATTTGTATACCCACCACCGTATATTCATTTTGTCATTCCGTTTGCAACACATCGAAATATCCATTTCCGATCCTATAAAGTGTATATATTCTTGATCTGCATAAACATCTAAGACGATCTAGCCATGTCCGTCCGTCAGTCTGTTGAAATCACGATAGTCTTTAAAAACTAGAGATATTGTTCTGAAACTTTGCACAGAATCTTTTTTTTTCCATAAGCAGGTTAAGTTCGAAGATGGGCTATATCGGCCAATATCTTTATATAGCCCCCATATAGATCGATCCACCGATTTATGGTTTTGTGCCCATAAAAGGCGCATTTATTGTCCGATTTGGCCGAAATTTGGGACAGTGGGTTGTGTTAGGCCCTTCGATATCCTTCTTCAATGTGGCTCAAATCGGTCCGAATTTGGATATAGCTGCCATATAGATCGATCCGCCGATTTGGGGTCTTAGGCCCATAAAAGCTACATTATTACCCGATTTTGCCGAAATTTGGCACAGTGAGTAGCGTTAGGCCCTTCGACATCCTTCTTCAATTTGGCCCAGATAGGTCCGAATTTGGATATAGCTGCCATATAGACCGATCCGCCGATTTGGGGTCTTAGGCCCATAAAATCCACATTTATTATCTTATTTTGCTGAAATTTGAGACAGTGAGTTGCGTTAGGGCACTTGACATCATTCTTCCATTTAGCTAAGATCCTCCAGATTTGGATATAACTGCCATATGGAGCGATCCGCCGATTTAGGGTATTAGCCCCATAAAAACCACATTTATTACCCGATTTTGTTGAAATTTGGGATAGTCAGTAGCGTTAGGTCCTTCCACATCCTTGTTCAATTTGGCTTAGATCGGTCCAGATTTGGATATAGTTGCTATATAGACCGATCCCTCGATTTAAGGTTTTGGGCCCATAAAAGGCGCATTTATTGTCCGATGTCTCCAAAATTTCAGACAGAGAGTTGTGTTAGGTCCTTGCACATTCTTCTTCAATTTGGCGCAGATCGGTCCCGATTTGGATATAGTTGCTATATAGACTGATCTCTCGATTTTAAGTTTTGGCCCCATAAAAGGCGCATTTATTGTCCGATTTCGCCGAAATTTGGGACAGTGAGTTCTGTTAGGCCCTTGGGCATTCTTCTTCAATTTGGCTCAGATCGGTCCAAATTTGGATATAGCTGCCATATAGACCGATCTTCCGATTTAAGGTTATGAGCCCATAAAAGGCGCATTTATTGTCCGATTTTGTTAGGCTTTTCGACATCCATGTCATATATGGTTCAGATCGGTTTATTTTTAGATATAGCTACTAAGGCCACCGTAGCGCAGAGGTTAGCATGTCCGCCTATGACGCTGAACGCCTGGGTACGAATCCTGACGAGACCATCAGAAAAAAATTTCAGCGGTGCTTTTCCCCTCCTAATGCTGGCAACATTTGTGAGGTACTATGCCATGTAAAACCTCTCTCCAATGAGGTGTCGCACTGCGGCACGCCGCTCGGACTTGGCTTTAAAAAGGAGGCACCATATCAATGAGCTTAAACATGAATCGGACTGCACTCATTGATATGTGAGAAGTTTGCGCCTGTTCCTTAGTGGAATGTTCATGGGCAAAATTTGCATTACTTAGCACGCTTTTACTTGTTGTTATATACAAATTGGTCCAAATCTGAACATATTTCGTTATAGCTGCTATGGGACATAAGGTATGCATTTTTTACCGGATTTTGTCCAAAGGTGGTTTACATATATGCCCGAGGTGGTGGGTATCCAAAGTTCGGCCCGGCCGAACTTAACACATTTTTATTTGTTAAATTTTAATTTTTTATAATATTTTTTTTTGTTTTTTAATTTTAACAATATCATATACTGTGGGTAGTTTGCCATGTGTATGTCTGTCTATCTGTAGGTTTGGTCTAATTTTTTTTATGAAAAATTCTATGCCAATTTTAAGTGCTGACTTGGGAGGGAGCTATGGAGTTACAACTTAAAGAAAATAAAAATAAAACAATATTTTTTTTTTTTAATTTTTGTGGGTATATTTTGAAAATATATATACTTTTGTTATATATATGCAGGGGAAAGTTTTCCAAACAGTTTAACCATTTTTTTTTTTTGTTTAAAAATTTTTGTGTATTTCTGTTTCTTTTTTTTAATTTTACAGTAATGCAGACTTTTTGTTAAGTTTTTTTTTGCTTTGTTTATAGTAATAATAACTAATATATATTTTTTTTCATTACTACATTTATTGTAATTTTTAAGTTTTTTGTTTTGTTTTTTTTATAATAAAATGTTATATTCTTTATTATTATTATTATCCTTTGTAATAATTTTGGTTTCAACATTTTGTTTTTCGGCTTAACATTTGTTTTGGTGTTTAAAAAAAAATTGCTTTTCTCTCAATGTTAACATTTACTTTCATTTGCTGTTTTTTTTTTCTGTTATATAGAAGTATGTATGTATATGAATGAAGATTTGTATTGTGTTTAGCTTCAATAAAAATTATTATTTTATTATTTTGTTTTGGTTTTCCATTTTTTTTGTTTGTTACAAATAAAAAAAATTGTAAAAAACTTAAAAACAAGTTAAAAAGTTAAAAAACTTAATAAAAAAATCTTAAAAATATCAATAAAACGTCTTCAGGGTTTGTTTGTTGCATTCGTTCGTTTTTCTTATTCAAAATAAAGTTTAATTAAAAAATTAATAATTCATATTTTTACAAAAATTAAAATAAAAAAAAAAAATAAATATGCACAACTATACAGCTTAAAATCCATATTAATAATTAAAGAGAATACAATTTTTATACATTATAAATTACAAAAAAAACAAAATAATTATATAAACACTTTATTATTAAATATTACTAAGGTTAAAAAACAAAAAAAAAAAATTATAAACATTTTTTTTATTTTACATAAAAATTGTAAATTTAAAAAAATTAGATAAATAATTAATTCTTTATTTCATATAGGCTTTGTAAATGAAAAATAAAAATTTACAAATATAAACAGTGAGTTTTTCTTTTACACAGTTATTTTTTTGTAAGAAAAAATTTAAACATTTTAATTATAAAAATAAATATATTCGTTTTTAAGTTTTTTATATATTAACAACAATTATAATTGACTTGAAATGTTTTTTCTTATAAGAAAAAACTTAAAATAAAATTTTTAATTTTTTCCACTTCAAAAAAACACTTTTGAAAACTTAACAATTTCGAGTTTCTAAATAAAATTTAAAAATTTTTCATTTTATTTAAGTCTTGAGATTCGAGGATTTTTTTTATTCCAACATTTCTTTAAGAACTAACACCTCCATTTTCGGCATGCTCCAAGACTGTGTAGGTTTCACCCATTTCGGTGCCTGCTAATTGTAAATCACCGGTGGAATGTGCTGCCGGGGGATGGGTATGCTTATGGGTGGGCGATTGGTTAGGCGTGGAGGCTGAGCTCTTGGGTTTGCGAAACCAATTGCCCAAGCGACGTCTGCCCAGGGAGCCTCCGGTTGTCTGGCCTTCATTGTGATTAGTCGCCATCGTCGTCGTCGTCGTCGCGGTAGTAGCTTCCAAACGTTGCGTGGACTTCTTGGGCAAGGTATCACTGTATTTGAAAGACTTGGCCGGTGATTCAGGCACTGAGCTTTCCCCCGATGTATTGGTTTGATTGCCATTACCCAAAGCACTATTCAAATTGGCCTCATACAAAAACTCCTTCAGCCTTTGTTGTTCATTCTCGGCTCCCTCATAGTCGGATTGATCCGAATAGTCTCTCTCCTCAAAGGCATATTCCAGGCCTGGAATTTCCGATATATACAAGGCCTTGCCACTAAATTGCCTTTCCAAGGCCAAGGTGTTTAGGAAACGCTGTTTCCTATTGGCCGAACGAAAGCTAAAGTCATAACACTTATCCCTGGCCTCACAGTAAATCCTTAGCGAGTTCTTTATGGTATGGCCAAACATTTTGCCATCTCTCACATTCACCACCCGACAGCGATCCAGAAATATCCTTCCCTTATATATGAAATGTGATCTCTTGATGATGTCCCTCTTGCAATAGACCAATTGATTATCGAATAGAAACAGCGTACAACTGCTGTTCCAGAGATTTTGCTTTTGTCGCGTTGCATCGATTTGCACAAAAAATCTGCTGCTATGCAAATGCAAAGGGGGACCTTTGAAATTTTGGAAACTTGCCTGATGACGGGCGATGGTTTCACTATGACGCTTGCCCTCATTCACTGCCTCGGTTATGGATTTCATAGCCTCCAAGGCCATGTCTATGGTCTCTGTGGTATCGGGTATATCCAATTGGCTAACATCGATTAGTTCATATTCATGCAGGCTAAATGGTGAAGGCTCTGCCCCTTTGCTGGAGGTCTTTATGATTTCGGCCAAATGCAAGGGATAACGACAGATGCGCTGCACGGGAGCCAACAAATGCGCAGATAGGGGAAGTTCAGCTAGATTTTCCGATTCGCGACAGCTGTGAAAAAGGAAGAAAGTTGTGGTTGGTTAGAAATATTGGGTAAAAAATTTGTAGGTTAGGTTGAAAAGAGGGTGCAGATATTATACCGCCCCAAAGCCAGTATGGACATACACCTAAGCCAGCAATCGGTTTGTTATGAGCTCTCTCATAATTATAACTAAACAAGTAAAAACGTGCTAAGTTCGACCGGGTCGAATCTTATATACCCTCCACCATGGATCGCATTTGTCAAGTTCTTTGGCCGATGTCTCTTTATGGCACGAAATAGCTGTTCTACAAAATTGAACAATGACAAATTAGACCACTCAATGTCCGTGTAGAATTGGTCCAAATCGGACAATATTTGAGATTAATATTTAAAAAATTTGTATACCCATCCCCATAGGATCGGGGTATACTAATCTAGTCATTCCGTTTGTAACACCTCGAAATATTCGTCTAAGACCCCATAAAGTATACATAACCTTGATCGTCTCGACATTCTGAGTCGATCTAGCCATGTCCGTCCGACCGTCTGTCGAAATCACGATATTCGGTCGATTTCGATTTCGCGGCCGAACGCGAAAAGCTAGCCACTTGACATTTTGCACAGATACTTAATCTCGATGTAGGTCAATGGGGATTGTAAATGGGCTATATCGGTTCAGATTTAGATATAGCTCCACTATAAACCGACTCCTTGAGCCCTTACAAGCCGCAATTTTTGTCCGATTTGGTTGCATGTGGTGTTCTGTTATGACTTCCAACAACTGTGCCAAGTACGGTCCAAATCGGTCTATAACCTGATATAGCTCCCATATAAACCGATCGCCCGATTTGACTTCTTGAGTCCTTGCAAGCCGCATAGAAGCTTTAATTTTTGCTGGTTTGACTGAAGTTTGGTATGTAGAATAGAGTGATGCCCTACAAATAAACATATTTTGTATAAATTTTTAGCAGAATCTATGGTGGTGGGTTTCCGAGATTCAGCTCGGCTGAACTTAGCACGATTTTACTTTCGTTTTACTTTCTTTACGTTTCCCCTCAAAACTACCTTTTGTTACACTATTAGTATGATTTTAATACTTACTTATCTAATATGGTGCGTGCATCTTTGACCCTTTCATATGACTCCAATTCGATTAAAGCCCTTGGATATGAATTACAATACGTGGAATAGCATAAAAATCCTTTGTGCTAAAATAAGAAAATTAACAAAATTTGTTAATTTTTTTTAATATAATTCTTTAAACTTTTTTTCTTCATAAAAATTAAATCAATGCTTACCATTTTCAAAAAGACTTTGCCCACTTGATTCTGTTCGATACCTTTGCGTAGAGCATCTAAAAATTTCCTTTGAAATTTATATATGGCTGTAATATTGGAGAATATCAAGCGTATACTGTTTGGTGAGAATATATCGATACGTTTGCTCATAGCAGGAAGATAGCTAAAACATAAAAAGAGAAAGCAAAAAAAAAGCAAGTTGAGAATATGAGAAAAAATAACATTAAACGTGCCAATTAAAAAAAATTAAGTAAAAGTATGCTTTTATATTTGAGGCCTTAAAGTATGCAGCGGCAAAAGTACTTTCAAACTTTTGTTTTTTATGTAGCAAAAATTTGAAGTATTTTATTAAAAAATAAATAAAAATTGTAATAGGACAAATTTTTGGGGTTTTTAAAATTTTAAATCAATTTTAGGCCTAAAAATATGCACTAATTTTTTTAAAATAATTTATTGAAAATAAAAGTCGAGAGATTCTTAAAATTTTAATATTTTTAAATTTTAAATAGCAATTAATTTTAAGCCTTGAAATATGCAACAAAAATATGCAAAACACTTCAATTTGTTACAATTTATTTAAACCGATAAAAGCCGAAAGAATTTTAAAATTTTAATATTTTTGTTTTCAAATATCAATTAACTTTAAGCCTTAAAATATGCAGCAAAAAATACCTAGGTTGTTTTTTTATATTCTTAGAAGATACATTTCAATATTTTTGTTTTTGTTTGTTTTTTTGGAACCAAAACTTAAAATTTACCCTTAAGAATGATTTAAAATTTAAAACAAAAATAGGCTTTATTATTATTTTATGGCTAAAAGTAGGCTTTATTAACTTATGCCTAAAAATAGGCTACGTTTTTTTTTGCCAAATAAAATTTAAAGAAAATTTAAATGCAAATTTTTTATTGAAATTTCTTAGAAAATGTGTTTCTTTATTTCTGGTGGGTTTGCGCATGATGCCCTAAACATATGCAACACTTTTTTAAGTTAAATTTTCTTAGCTTATTGCATTGATACAGCTTAATGCATCATTCCAATATTTTCACACACACATTCTGCCTTAATTTTGTTTGCATTTTCAAGTGGGCGTGTGCATCAAAGAAGCCTTTATTTCAAGCCAAATATCAATAATTGAAGCATACTTATAGGTTTCACTAAATTAATTTTCTTAAGTGAATTTTTATTTTTCACCGATTTCTCCACAAACAAGCCATTTAATATCGCTAATGATTAAAACATTATATTAAATGTTTCCATTGAATCCTTGTAAATTCAACTGATTCATTTCATTTCCTATGCGAAGATTTTCCTGTCATTATGCCATTCAGTTAATTTTCCCATTATCTCATAGCCTTTCAACCTTTAAGCGGCAATTTTTCATTAAAAATCATTCAGAGCCAACTTACCCTTCACATATAGCTTGCAATAATTTGACATAATTAACTTCGGTATCCAGCAGTTCTTTCACAGCACTACGACGCAATATATCGGTGCTGCCCATTAAAACGTTAAGGCTTTGAGAAGTCGATAATATCGTTTGGCCATTGCCTGTGAGTGCGGAGGTGGTGAGGGTAGAGTTTGTAGATGATGTGTTGAGGGTACAGTTATCCTGCTGTTGTTTTTGCGTCGTATCCTCTGATAGATCACGTTCATTGTGCTGTTGCTGTTGCTGGTGCTCTCCATCCACCACTAATAATGCGGAGCACAATGATGATGGCGGTGGTGGTGGTGATGATGATTCAATTACAATGGTTGTGACATTGTGCTTATCGATGATAGTGCTATTACAATTATCCTCGGAGCTGGTGTTAACGGGCGTACATGGCGCACTAGAGGATGTATTCAACATTTGACTATCGTTGACCATTGATGACGAGGATTGTGGCAGCGCTGAGGGCAATGATGGCGGTTGCTCATTAATTTGCATGTGACCCATAAGCTGATTTTCCTGTTCCTTTTGTCTTTGCTCCTCCTCGACCATGTGACGCAGAAAAAATGCATCTGTATCGGGTGAATGAATGACGCGCACAAACTCTTTGGGAAACCAGCCCAATTCGGGATCTAAAATCTCTTCCACCAGGCTGACATCCTCCTTTTTAATGCGACCAAACCACCAGGGGCCTATCTCTTTGCGCAATATCTCAATTAAGGTGCCTTTTTCCAAGCCCAACTCTTGTGGTCCGGCAGCAGTGAAATTGTACAGGACTTCAGCATAAATGGGATAATAGGAGGAGGAGACTGAAATGAATAACAAAAAAAAAAAAAAATAAAAGAGATGTTTATTAAAATGAACTTTAACCTTTTTCTGGGAGATAGGAAAACTGAAAAGTGTTGTTAGGCATACCTTCTTCATGTGAGGTAACACTGTCACTGTCACTATCATCCAAATCATTTCTTGTCATCCCACATGATTCCAAACCATTGGGCTGACTAAGCGACCTTGTGGGCAATGATTCGGGTGCTTCGCGTTCTCCATTACCATACATGCGTTTTAAGAGTTTTGTCTTATTAAGAGCCTCCGAAACCGTTTGATCTGTAATCGAGGTGACTTTGGCAGAATTAGTGCGTCGCACACTTCTTAAGCGAAGAGAATTCTGAAAATGAAATGAACAAAATTAGATTTTTTTTTGAGAATAACAACCTTAATCAAAAATAGGATAAAATGGACTAAAAATTAAAAAAAGCCTTTGTTTAGAAAAAAATATTTTTAAATTTGTTGCCTACTTTTTGGCGAGCCAAAAAATATATTTTGCTCAAAAATCGAAATGTTTTAATTTTTGACTTCATAAATTTAAATTTAAAATATATTTTTAAAAAGTGCTGCCTACTTTTTGGCGGGCCACAAATTTCTTTTGGGAACTAACAAAAACTTATGCATACTCGTATGTTTGGATAAATTTTGCTTAAAAATCTATTGTTTTTTTGTTGAATGACTATTTAGAATATTTTGCAAAATCACCTTGAAATAAAAAATTCAAACTTTTGTCAAGTTGAATTTATATCAATTTATAAACATCATACAAAACTCAAGTCTACTTTTTTTATCGAGCCTCGAAGCAGGCAATATTATTTTTAAAATAAAGATCTAAGCCACAATTTTGTCACCCTTAGATTTTTTTGCCCAGTTTTTAACTCAATGCACAACTTTCGATACTTGAATTCTTTGTGCCTACTTTTAGGCTAACACATAATTTATTTTCACTTCTAATATGAAAATATTAAACGTTAATTTTTGACGCTGATGTTGCTAATTTTATATCGCCTTGTTTGGAACTCGCAACACAGCTTTCACAATATGATTTTCTAGCTTATTTCAGGATAAAAAAATTATTGGAATATAAATATTTAATAAAAAATTATAGTTATTGTCAAATGCACTTCCAATTCATTTATTGCCTACTTTTAGGAACACAGAAAATTGTTTTGGAAAACATTTTTGTTAACTGTTTTTTAATCAATTAGTCAAATTGTAGGCACTATCGTTCGTTTAAGATCAAATTTCAAGTTTTATGTCTTAAATATTTTGCATACTTCTAGGCTGACAATAAAAAATTGATTTAATCTAAATTTAATTTACTACTTTTACCGGAAGAACTCTTTTTCCCACAAAAATATTATTTTTAGCCAATTTTTTTCTTTAAAATTTAGTCAGCCTTTGGGCACTATCACTCCCTGTTAATGTACTGCCTACTTTTAAGCTCAAAATATGTTACACTACTAAATCATAATTTTCCCTTGCAATATATTGACCTGACAAACACTTACCAATCCTTCTTGCTTGCGGCCAACCAACAGGCCAGCACTGCTGCCACCACCAATGCCATTAGTGGAACCATTCAAACTGCCACCATTGGCTGCCAAAGCTCTAGCGAATTGCTCATCATTTTCCAGTTCGATTTGTATGCCGGAATCACCGCTGTTGCATTTATCACGGCGATTATATTTGGTCTTACGCCTTTCCTTCGATGAACGCCATACCAGGTGGCCAAATCTGTATTTATTGCTGCTGGTGCCATCGGTAACATCCGCTGTTGACATTTCTGTATCGGTGACCATTAGGTTGCCCCCAGCGCAGTTGTCACTCACAGCGGATGGTTGCTGCTGATTAATTGCGGTAACTGCTGCTCCATTTGACTGTTGCTTATTGAAGTTGGTTAAAGTACGCTTGAATTTCTGTAAAACTCCAACATTTTGTGGTACTGCCACTATGGCACTATTAGATGTTGGAGCATTGTTTGCAATGGCATTCTTACAATCAATTTGACTAGTTGCTGTGGTGGTGGTTACGTTGGAGGTGTTGGTATAGGATGAATTACTAGAGGGTACTCTTTGGTAGTGGTCTCCCATGTCGGTGAGGGAGGGACTGGAAACGGCACGCATTTGATGAGACTGCAAACGAAAGAGAGAAAAAAGGGAAAAATTAGAAATAATGTCGTGGTTTTAAAGGAAAAAAATGCAGGCATACAATTATCATATTCTTTGCCTTTAATTACTTTTTGTTTTTCTTCTTCGACAGTTACATTTAGTTTTTTTGTTCTATTTTTTGCTTAACATTTTTCCTATAATTGGATTTGAGTACTTTGCCACAAATGAATTTTTATTTTTTTTGTATTTTCCAGAATTCAGGTGACTCGGCAGAGAATAGAAAATTGATTTATCATTTTGTGGCGTTGTCGTTTATATTTTATGCTATAACTAGGCTTAAGGGTTTTTGCCAACTTTTAAGTTTCCCACAAATATTGCATTGTCATCAGCAGAAAAGTTCAAACAAAACTCAAAGTTGAGTAAAATGCGAAAAAAAATTAGATTGGAAAAAAATATAATTGTGGTATTATTTGGTTTTGGTATGTTCATGCTCATATTGAAGGGAAACATTTAGTGTTGAATCATAGCATACTTTCAGGTGAATTTTTTAAAATGTATACAAACGCCCAAAACATGGTGAATTTTATAACAAGACATGAAATATAGATAAAAATTTTACTAAATTAAGAAAGCAAGTTTCATATATATTTTTTAAAATTAAATATTTTTAGAAAATGTTGACTACTTTTAGGCTAGGAAAATTTTATAGGTGAGAACTTTTAAATACCAGAACGAAAGTAAAATCATTCTAGTAAGATTATTTTATCTTGCAAATTATTTTCTTTTTTGGATTTTGTAGGATTTAAACTTCAGACTTTACTTTGAACTCTCCATTTTGATCTGTTTATCAAAATATTTGCTAAAAAAGCTTGGACTTTCTTCAACTACTAAATTTCCCATAAACATTATATTAAAGAACAGAGGATACTTCTTGGACTTCCTAGATTTAAATAAACAACGAATAATCTCAATTGGCATTAATTTTTCTTCACTGATTATAATGAATTTCTTTAAACTCAGCAAAGTTATTGCATACTTTTATGAGAAAAATCTTAGGCTATTTATGAGACCACCAAAGATGTAAACACTATGAAAACGACATCTAATATCTCCTAGAGTGGTCACCTGATTTTTGAGAAAGTATGTAATAATTTAAGAAGGGGCTTAAATATATTGAATAGCTTGACACTAACCGAAAGATATCCCGCTATAACCTTGATATTAATTGTCCTTATTTCACGAATAGTGTTGTTGGAGCTAACACTGTCCTTACTAAACGTAAGCACAGAGAAAAGTTATTTCAAACAAAGATTTCTGCAAAATTTTTTTTTTTTATAAAAAAGAATTTAAACTTATTTGCCCCCAAAAATAGGCAGCAATTTTCATGTCGACCATCTTAATGAATTAAAATAAAACAAAATAATATTAGATAAAGTAAAATAAAACAACATAATATAAAATAAATAAAATAATAAAATAAAATAATAAAAAATGTAAGCCAAATCGGATAAGAATTGCTCCCTATAGGTGCTCAAAAGGTCCCGGGAGATCGGTTTATATATATATATATATATATACCATACTTGGCATAGTTGTTGGATGCACAAAACACTTTGTGCAAAATTTCAGCCAAATCGGATAATAATTGCGCTATCTAGAGGCTCAATAAGTTATGGCTTATTAGATTATGAACCGAGCACGAATTTTGAAGGTTGTAGAAGAAGTCAAAAGTTTCAACCAAATCGGATAAGAAATGAGCCCCCTACGTGCTCAAGAAGTATAATCGGTAGACTGGTTTATATGGGAGCTATATCAGGTTATGAACTGATTTAGTTCGTACTCGGCACAGTTGTTGGATGGCAAAACCAGGGCTGTGGAGTCGAAGCTGGAGTCGGACTTTGGTTCGGAGTTGAGCTCGCTTGCTACGATTCCTAATCGGTTTGCGTTTTCGGCTTAATAGTCCGACTCCGACTTGGACTACGACCCATTATAGGCGCCGATCCGATCCGACCAATCTCTCGATTAAGGGTCATGGGCCCATAAAAGGCTCATTTTTTATTCGATTTCGCTGAAATTTGGTAGAGTGAGTTGTGTAAGGCCCTTCGACATTTTTCTTCAATTTGGCCCAGATCGGTCCCGATTTGGATAGACCGATTTCTCGATTTAAGATTTTGGGCCCATAAAAACCGTATTTTCGAAATTTTCGAAATTTCGGACAAAGAGTTGTGTTAGGCCCCTCGATATTTTTCTCAAATTTGGCCCAGATTGGTCCAAATTTGGATAAAGCTGCCATATAGACCGATATCTCGAATTAAGGTCTTGGGCCCATAAAAGGCGCATTTATTGTGCGATTTTGCTGAAATTTGGTACAGTGAGTTGTGTTAGGCCCTTCGATGTTTTTCTTCAATTTGACCCAGATCGGTCCAGATTTGGATATAGCTGCCATATAGACCGATCTCTCGATTTAAGGTCTTGGGCCCCTAAAAGGCGTATTTATTGTAGGATTTCGCTGAAATTTCGGACAGTGAGTTGTGTTAGGCTCCTCGACATTTTTCTACAATTTGACCCAGATCGGTCCAGATTTGGATATAGCTGCCATATAGACCGATCTCTCGATTTAAGGTCTTGGGCACATAAAAGGCGTATTTATTGTCCGATTTCAATGAAATTTTGTACAGTGAGTTGTGTTAGGCCCCTCGACATTTTTCTTCAATTTGGCCCAGACCGGTTCAGATTTGGATATAGCTGCCATATAGACCGATCTCTCGATTTAAGGTCTTGGGCCCATAAAAGGCGCATTTATTATTCGATTTCGCTGAAAACTTTGAGTCAGATACAACCATAGATAGATTTAGTGCTCATATCAACCAGTTAAAGCTTTCATATAAACCGGTAGAAGCCCTCACATAAATCGATTGCCCCATTCAAAAATAATCCACATATAAATTAAACTATAATACTCAACTTGTGCCACAAGTATTCTATTTACTAGGTACGCAATATTAAAAAAAAAAACAAACAAAAAATTGGTAAACAAAGCAATTTTATCAATACAAAATATTTCTTAATACAGATAAGGCTGACATCGTTCGCATCTATGTTTTATTAGGCGAATTAACACAAAAATAAATGTTCCCCATAAACCATGAATCACTTTAACCCAGACGTGCCAAGCAACTTGCACATACCTTTTGTCCCGAATGGCAATAAATAAAGTACACACTTTTAATATAGAACAAAAATACCATCATCATCATAATTATTGATTAAAAAATTATTATTTAATCTTATCTACCATACTACTACTCCTGCTAATGACTACAAAAAAATAAAGCAAAAGGAAACGACACACATATTTGTCTTATGATGAATGGGAGTTAATTGAAAAAAAAAACGCCAATGGCTTTAAAGTTTCTAAAGCAGTGGAATGTATGCCACAGCTCTGGGTAGATAACAAAGCCCCTAACAACAAGCAGCACTTTAGACTAAATAAATAAAACAAAACAAGTTCGTGGTAAATTACAAATTAAATGTTGCATCACATTGGAATGTGATTCAAGATGATTACCATGGTCTCCATTGCATTTGGGCAATGTCTCATTTGACGACGATCATAGCAATCATTGGCTATAAGCCAGTTGAGAGATTTCTTCCAATAGTTTTCATCAGAGGAAATGGGTCGTGTATCGAAATCCCAAAATTTGACCAGGCCATAGGTGTCCATAAGCACAGGGATTATGGTTTTCTTCATTTTGTTGAATTCTGTACAACTTTAAAACTTTGTTGTTGAAAAATTTTGCTCTTTAAAATTCACATAGCAATTAATTAGGCTTTTCTTTTTTTTTTAAACCCAACTTTACATATATTCTCAAATTATTTTTTTTTTATAATTAAATCACATTTAAATCTTTGATCATAGGCTCTTTTTAAAATCAATTTTATTTCAATTTGTTTTTAATTTCGTGTAGGTCGATCGTTTTGTTGTTTTTTTTTTGTAATTTTTTCGAAATAAAAATCGTTATTAATAACAGGTGTCACCGTAGGTAATGATAAATATTAACTGATTGCCTTAGAATGTGAAAAATGCCGATAACCAATAGCACTGAGAACGAGTACGACTCTCCATATGCTGACTGGCTGCCGGACAGGTTGAGAAAATCCCTCAGACATATGCATGGAAAACCAACAACAACACCATTTTGAATCCAATAAAACCAAAGTGTTACCTTACCCTTGTCCGCCAATGTAGATATGGGCGTTATGTTCATACATATACGAGCACACATTAAAGTTGGGAAAAAATATATATAAGCGACCAACTCATATCACTTTCAATTGAGCGTTTTTTTTTTTGTTTCTTGGTTTGGTTCTGCACTGCATGGCAAAGAATGCCATATGAACAAGTGGTTATTGTCTAAGGTAACAGGTATGACGCTGCATTTGAGAACAAGATAATAACGCAGCGCAGGGGGTGGTATGATCAGTAAGGTTAGAGATATGATAAAGTGGGACTATGGCGCCCTCTGGCGGCTCAAGAGCTCAAATCGAAAGATAGATTTAGTTGAAACTAGATGGCCTGGTGTGCTTCGCTGTGTGCTTATTAATTTCTTAGTTGTACCTACATGCCAAATTTCAAACCTCTAGCTCCATCTGCACAGAAAGTACCAAATGGTACCAATTGAGGTACTAAACGTACGTTTTTTCCCGTTACCCGTACTACTTTTCAATTTTTTTTTCACCTTCATCAGTTTTCAACAGATGTCTTTTAAGTTAAATTTCAAAATTTTAGCTCTATCCATCCGCCCTGTAAAAAGATCACCCATCATTAAATTTAAGTCATCTATCATAGTACCTAAACGCCAAATTTCAGATCAGCAGCTCCATCTGTTCTATATGGTACTAATTTTGGTACCAAAATGTACGAATTTCAAAGGGATCACTTAGTCACCCATCATATTTTTCTTAGTTGTATCTACGTGCCAAATTTCAGGCCTTTAGCTCCATCTAAAGAGAAAGTACCAAATGGTACCAATTTTGGTACTAAAATGTACGAATTTTGAATAGATCATTTAGTCATCCATTATTAATTTCTTAGTTGTACCTACATGCCAAATTTCAGACCTCGTGCTCCATCTGCACAGAAAGTACCAAATGGTACCAATTGCGGTACTAAACGTACGTTTTCTCCCGTTACCAGTACTACTTTTCAATTTTTTCCTTTCACCTTCATCAGTATGCAACAGATGTATTTTAAGTTAAATGTCAAAATTCTGGCTCTATCCATCCGCCCTGTAAAAAGTTCACCCATTTCGTACCTTTTTTGTACTTTTTTTAGTACTTAAATGTACTAATTTGCAAAAACTCTTATAGGAACCCAATTAAGGTTGTGATAGTGTATCTATGATCCAAAATTAATAGCTTTAGTTCAACTTATATAGAGAAAGTACCAAATAGTACCAAAAGCGGTACTAAAAGTACTATTTCTTCCACTTCTGGTACGATTTTCCAAAATTTTTTTCTCCAAAATTTATTTTTATGAGTCGTTCATTATTCAATTTCACAATTCCAGCAAAATCCGAAAATAACTGCGCCCTCCAGTGGCTCAAGAAGTCTTATTGGCAGATCCGTTTATAAGGCATCTAAATCATGTTGAGAAGCGATTTGGACCGTATTTTGCATGGATGTTGGAACTTATAACAAGGCACTATGTGAGATATTTTAGCTGAATGGGAAATAAATGCACCCTCTAGCGGCTCAAAGAAGCCAAATAGGAAGATAAGTTTATATGGGAGCTATCACTGGAACATAGACTATACTGTTTTTTATGGTGGCCAGTAACTCCAGTCCTGCTGATGAATTATCTGGCCATGGCTGTTGAAGTCATAGAAAACATTGTTTGCCGAATTTCATATAAATCGAAAAAAATAATTGCGCCCTCTTGCGGCTTAATCATTCAATTCGGAATATCGGTCTATGGGAGCTTTATTTTAACATGTACCGCTTTGGTACATGCTTGGCAGAGATGTTGGAGGTCTCAAAAAACGCCAAAAGCGCCCACTAGGGGCTCAAAAAGTCATGTCGGAAGTTGGGTTTATGTGGGAGCTCTGTCTGAGCATACACCGATTTGAACCATACTTAGAATGGATGTTGGAAGTCATAACAAAGCACTTAGACTAAAATTCGAATGAAATCGTATAATAATTGCGCCCTCTAGTGGCTCAAGACTTCAAATCAGGATATTCGTTTATACAGGAGCTATATATATTAGTTTATGGATCGATTTGTTGAAAGTAAAAACAGAACCCTACGAGCAAAATTTCATACAAATCGAAAAATAAATGCGTCCTCTAGCGGCTTAAGAAGTCCAAACGTATGATCGATTTTTATGGAAGCTATATCTAATCATGGAACGATTTGGACAATACTTGCTAAGAATTTTGGAAGTTATAACAAAGTATTTGGGATGTTTGTGGTATATTTTAGCTAAATGAGATAAAATTTAGCCCTCTAGCGGCTTAAGAAGCATAATCGGGAGATCGGTTTATATGGGAGCTATCTCTGAACATGGAAAGTAGTAGTATTGGTACTTGGCAAAAATGTTGAAAGTTTTAACAAAGCACTACAAAAAATAAATTTCAGCCAAATCGGACAATTGCGCCCTCTAGCGGTCCTAAAATAAAACTTATATTTAAATATGGACCCATCTTGACCGCAATTGGGATGGTTATTCAAAGTTATGACAAAGCGTCATGTTCAAAATTTCAGCCTAATCCGATAATAATTGCGCCCTCTAGCGGCTTAAAAATTAAATTCAGGAGATCCGTTAATAAGAGAGCTATATTAGGTTATGGATCGAGTTGGAGTGTATATGGCATGGATGTTGAAAGTCAAAACAGAATCATGCGTGCAAAATTTCATCCAAATCGAAAAATAATTGCGACCTCTGGCGACTCAAAAAGTCGAAACGGAAGGTCGGTTTATATAGAAGCAGTATCTAAAGATGGACCGATTTGAACCATATTTGGCATGACCATTTTTGAAGTCATGACAAAGCACAGTGTACAAATCCTCATTCAAATCGTATGATAACTGAGCCCTCTAGCGGCTAAAGATGTCATATCAAGTGATACTTTTGATTTGGATCACTTTTGGCATGATCATATTTGAAGTCGTGACAAAGCACAGTGTACAAGTCCTCATTCAAATCGTATGCTAATTGAGCCCTCTAGCGGCTGAAAATGTCATATCAAGTGATACTTTTGTATGGCAGCTACATAGAGCTGGCAAAATATCGATGCCACTATGGATACTATCGATATTTTATTTATTGTCTGAATATCGATAATTGCGCCCTCAAGCGGTTTAAGAAGCCAAATCTGGAGATCACTATAACTAAACAGGGAAGCCACCGTAGCGCAGAGCTAAGCTCCTATGACGCCTAAGTTGAAATCTTGGAAACTAATAGAAAACCTTTTCAGCGGTGGTTATCCCCTTCAAAGCTGGCTACCATGGCTACCATGCCATGTAAAAACCTCTCTCCAAAGAGGTGTCGCACTACGACACGCCGTTTAGACTCGTCTATAAAAAGAAGACCTCTTATTACTAAGCTTAAAAACTTTAATCGGATTGAATCACTGATATGTATGAAGTTTGTCTCTGTTGCTGGAATGATCTTGGGCAAATTGTCATTTGCATATCTAAACATTGACCGATTTGAACCAAACTTGGGCTGTATGTTGAAAGATATAAGAAAGCATTATGTGCTAAATTCCAACGAAATCAAATGATATTTGCACCCTCTAGCGGCTCAAGATATCAAATCTGGAGACCTTTTCGAAATCAGATAAGTTTATTCCGGATATCTGACTGTATGAAATGGGCACGCCAAGACCTAATACTAGTCACCGTACCAAATTTACGCGAAATCGGCTAATAAATGTGCGTTTGATGGGGACCAGACCTTAAATCGCGAGTTAAGCCTTTATGACAGCTATGTCCAAATATAGTCCGATTTGGATCACGCACGATCATTGTACCAATTTTCAGTGAAATCGGGAAATGAATGCGTTTTTTATGGCCTCAACCCTTAAGTCGGAGGGGGCCAGATCAAGATACAGACCGATATAGTCCATCTACGAACTGATACAGCTCACTCCAACAGACGGGCGGACAAACAGAAGGACGGACATGGCTATACACTTTATAGGGCTGAAAATTTACATTTCAAAGTGTTACAATTGGAGTAACAAATTCCCCATTCGTCGTGGTGACTGCAAAAAATGGCTAACTTTTGAGCAAAATCTTCACTCAACTGATCATATCTCTCCTTCTATTACATAGAACACAACAACCAACTAAACAATTGGCACTAACTTATCTTTGAGCAAAAATTCTCATAGAACCACTTTACAAACGAACCATTCAAATGAGAACAAAATGGAAAGACAAACAAAATGAAAAACAAAAAACACAAACTACACTCTACCAACATATCGGCTAATAATGATTGAGTGGGTATTAGTTTGCACGACAACATAGTGTTGGGAAAAAATAGAAAAACAACAGAAGAAAAAAATTCTTTGTATCAAATTAAGATAAGATATGCAAATAAAATGTATTAAGTAATGCAAGCAAAAGGCAAATAAACTCAGTCAAGTCCATGGTGTTTTAGTGGTAATGATGGGGTGGTGGCAAGCAGCTTGCCCGACTAGCTGATAGATTCCAACATTTAATCACAGTTCTTTCAATTCATTTCATTGAAGGCATTCAAATGGTTGATTAATTAAATCTACACATATCTAAGCATGTATGCGTGTGTGTCTATGAAGGTATATCTATGTAGTATTTTTTTGCTGGGTTTATTGTCATTCATCCTCAGACCAGAAGCCCTGTGTGTATTCGAATGCTGGTATCTGACAAGCTATTAGATACAGTGAAAGGCCAAAGGAGATATACCGCCAACAAGTTGAGTATATCTCAAACAACAGAGATACGCGTACAATGCCAACACCAGTACTGTTGATTTGTTTTATTTGGTTTGGGTAAACTGATATGTTATGTCACTCTATGGGTGCTAAGCTTCCTCCAGCTTTGGCTTCCCAGAGAGTTACAATACATCAGATATAGGGTTTTGTCTACATAGGGTTTCCTGTTTGTCGGTCTGCAAACATTTTATCATTTGCATCCCTCAAATTATTACTACATCGTAGCCTTGTTTTGTGTGTTTATAGTCTCGTATTAATTATTTGTTATATTTAATTATTTTATATTTTCTATACTTGTATAGAGCTTCACAATAGTCTATTGTTTCACTTTTATTCTTATTAATATGTTTTATGGGCATATGTATTGTATGGCCTTTACCTTTGCTCTTTATTTTGTAATTAAAATGTGTATGTGAACTTGATTTGAATTGAAGTATGTTATAGCCGCCTTTGCCATTATTCATATATGTCAGCCTAAAAGTATGCTAAGGAAAAGGATATGTCTGTTTTGTGGGGAAACAGGTTAGTCTAATGACGCAAGTGATAGGTTGTAATAATATCAAGCACTTATCAAGGTGAAGAGAAAGCTGAGAGGCGGAGATGAAATAATTAATGAAAGAAATCTAAGGGACTACAAAGGAAGATTAATAAATTAAAGGAATCAAAAATTGTATAAAAAATAAAGACATCTAAGTTTGAATACATTAGTCTTACAAATAGGAAAAAAATTGAGCACAAATAAATTATTTATTTTTTTAATTACAGAAAAGGGGAAATAATTTAGAAATAAAACAGGTAAAACCGTGACAGCCAAATCGGATAACAATTGCGCCCCCTAGAGACTAATCGAAAGGTCGGTTTATTTGGGAGCTTTATCAGATTTTAGACCGACTCAGACCATACTTGACAAGCATGTTGTAGGTCATCAGGAAAAGTCATCGTCCAAATTTTCAGCCAAACCAGATGAGAATTACGCCCTCTAGGGGCTCAAGTAGTGTAATTGAAAGATCGGTTTATATGGGAGCTATATCATGTTTTAGACCGATTCAGGCCATACTTGACACGTGTGTTGGAGGTCATAGGAAAAATCATCATCTAAAATTTCAATCGGATAAGAATTGCGCCCTCTAGGGGCTCAAGAAGTGCAATCAGGAGATCAGTATATATGGGAGCTATATCAGATTTTAGATCGATTCAGGCCTTACTTGATGATATGTTGGAGGTCATAGAATGAGTTATCGTCCAAAATTTCAGCCAAATCGGTTAAGAACTGCGCCCTCTAGGGGCTAATCGGGAGGACGATTTTTGTGGGAGCTATATCATGTTTATACCGATTCAAGCCCTACTTACACGTATGTTGGAGGTCAAAGGAAAAATCATAATCTAAAATTTCAACCGGATAAAATTTGCGCCCTCTAGGGGCTCAAGAAGTGCAATCGGGAGATCAGTATATATGGGAGCTATATCAGGTTTTAGACCGATTCAGGCCATACAAAATTACAGCCAAATGGGATAAGAAGTGCGCCCTCTAGAGGCTAATCTGGAGGTCGTTTTATATGGGAGCTATATCAGAGTTTAGACCGACTCAGGTCATACTTGACACCTATGTTGGAGGTCATAGAAAACGTCTTAGTACAAAATTTCAGCCAAATCAGATAAGAATTGCGCCCTTTATGGGCTCAAGAACTGCAATCGGGAAAACGATTTATATGGGAGATATATCAGATTTTAGATCGATTCAGGCCATACGTGACGGGTATGTTGGAGGTCATAGGAAGAGTCATCATCTAAAATTGTAGCCGAATCGATTAAGAATTGCGCCCTCTATAGGCTAATCGGGAGGTCGGTTTATATGGAAGCTACAATATATCAGATTTTAGACCCATTCAAGTCATAGTTGACACGTATGTTAGAGGTCATAGAAAACATCGTAGTACAAAATTTCAGCCAAATCGTATAAGAATTACGCTTTCTCGAGGCTCAAGAAGTGCAATCGACAGAACGGTTTTGATAGCAGCTATATAAGGTTTTAGACCGATTTGTGCCGCTATCGAGATTTCGACAGACGGACGGACATGGTTGGATCGACTTCAAATGTCCAGACGATTTCAACCATACTTGGGACAGTTGTTGGAAGTCGTAACATAACACTACATATAAAATTTTAGCGGAGATCCGTATAAACTGATCTCCCGATTTGACTTTTTGAGCCCTTCAAGACGCAATTTGTGTTCGATTTGGCTGATCCGTCCGGTCCGAATCAGTCTATAGCCTGATATAGCTCCCATATAAACCTGATATAGCTTCCGTATAAACTGATCTCCCGATTTAACTTTTTGATTTTGATTTGTCCGATTTTGCTAAAAATTTGTAGAAGTGTTCTATTATGACTTTCAACATTTGTGCCAAGTACGGTCCAAATCGGTCTATAAGCTGATATAGCTCCCATATATACTGATTTCCTGACTTGACTTTTTGAGCCCTTACAAGCCGCATTTTTCGTCCAATTTGGCTGAAATTTTGTATGCAGTTTTCTGTTATGACTTCCAACAAGTGTGTCAAGTGCGGTCCGAATCGGTCTATAACTTAATATAGCTCCCATATAAACCGATCTCCAGATTTGACTTCTTGAGCCCTTACAAGCCGCAATTTTGGTCCAATTTGACTAAAATTTTGCATGTGTAGTCCCGTTATGACTTTCAACAACTGTGCCAAGTACGCTCCAAATCGGTAAATAACCTGATATAGCTCCCATATAAACCGATATCGTAATTTGATTTCTTGAGCCCCTGGAAGCCGCAATTTTTTTCTGATTTGGCTGAAATTGCAGGATATCGTCCGGCTTTATACCATTGTTCAATGCTTTCTATTCAAAGAATAGTCTAGCAAAAAACATTTAAGAGTCAGCAAAAAGTGTGTTGTTGCTAGAAGCATTTGACTAGTTTCCTGTATCGCGATTTCATTTTCGACGAAGAAAAATCATCAGCAGGATCAAATGGATCATGGTGCTTTACAACCATTCCAACTAGAGTAAGTTGTAAAGCACACATCTGAATTTGAACAGGGCTCTTTATGAAACAAGTCGACTTAAAGAGCCCTGTTCAAATTCAGATGTGTGCTTTACAACTTACTCTAGTTGGAATGGTTGTAAAGCATCATGATCCATTTGATCGTGCTGATGATTTTTCTTGGTCGAAAATGAAATGGCGATGCAGAAAACCAGTCAAATGCTTCTAGCAACAACACACTTTTAAATGTTTTTTGCTAATTTGTCCTTTGAGAAAAGTTAAAAAACATTTGGATTTTAGTGAAAATTTCACTGCAACTTTAATTAAAATTTTGCTTATAGAGAAAATTCATTGATTTTGTTGCAAGGGGACACTTTTCGTTGCAGAAAATTTCTTTAAAATTCTGTTGATGATATTTTTTTTTAAATCTTGCCTGTTGCGACGATTTCATTTAAGTCCTATCTTTAAACAAATTCTTATTTTGTCTTTGAGAACTCTTCATTCCCCATCCTATGAGAATAACTTTCTTTTTTACCCTTCAAACATTCTATAAACCATTATTAAGAGATGATGCCTGACAAAATCCACTGTCCAATTTTATTGTTCTTGCAAGGCTATACCAACATTACCCAATTACTACTACTACTCCAGATTATACCATTTCCCATAAAACCCAAGGACATTATCAAACAAACCGCCACTCATTATTCTCATATCACCAATATCACTGTGTTTGATTTTCGAAATTTAATTATCTAACAGCCGTTTATTAGGGTGCTTCAATAAAAGCCAATACTCATAAAAATTGTAACGACATGAGTTTAAAAACAGGTATTTACAATAAAAAACACAGCCATGAAAACCAAAGAAAAATCATTAAAAATTAAACAGTACCATTTGGCAATGAAAGTTAATAGGAGTTTTTCTTAATAGCAATAAAATATGGGTTGTTTTCAAGCAAATGGTGATAAAAAAAATTTAAACGTTTCATTTAGCAAGGGGAAAGGAAACTATAAACTTAAAACACCTTAATCAACACTTCATAAATGTTAAAGAGGGGGGAGGTGAAGTATGACATTAACAATCTCTCTCTCTTCAAAAATCGATAAAAATGTGGGTTTTGAAAACCACTGAAATAAAAAGTCAAAGTGTGACTGAAGGACGGACAGATACATTCTAGCTTATACTCGTATATTTGTATGCTTATTTGATTTTGGTTCATTTACTTTTGCTTGACTCATCACTATTTTTCTTTCACCCCATCGCTATTCGCTGTTGTTTCTATTTTATGACCAAATTTTTGCCTGCAAGCAGTTTCTCTTAAAAACTGAAATACTCATAGCTACAGCAAAAATGCATTCTCAAAAAGTGTGCCATACTGGCGAAAAAATCATAAAAGTGCAAGTGCTTAAAATATTAAAAGGTTTTTTTTTTTAACAGGAAATGTAAGGTCATAAAGAAAGTAGTAAAAACTTGAAAAGAGGGTGACAAGAAATAAATGTGGGATTATTGTTGACTAAGTAATGCAGAAAAACTTGCAAGAAAATCGCAGAGAAATTAAAAAAAAATAAAATATAATAAAATAAAAATAAAATAAAATAAAATAAAATAAAATAAAATAAAATAAAATAAAATAAAATAAAATAAAATAAAATTAAATAAAATAAAACAAAATAAAATAAAATAAAATAAAATAAAATAAAATAAAATAAAATAAAATAAAATAAAATAAAATAAAATAAAATAAAATAAAAATAAAATAAAATAAAAATAAAATAAAATAAAATAAAATAAAATAAATTGAAATAAAAACAAAAAAAAATAAACTAAAATAAATTTAAATAAAATAAAAACAAAAAAAAAAAATAGAATAAATTAAAATAAAATAAAATAAAATAAAATAAAATAAAATAAAATAAATTAAAATAAAATAAATTAAAATAAAATAAAAACAAAATAAAATAAAATAAATTAAAAACAAAATAAAATAAAATAAATTAAAATAAAATAAAGTAAAATAAAACAAACACTAATTTCGGCATTCCGTTCCGTAACACATCGAAATATTTATCTCAGACACAACAAAGTATACGTATTCTTGATCGTATTAACATTCTAAGTTGATTTTGCCATGTCCGTCCGTTTGTCGAAAGCGCGCTTAATTTCGAAGGCATAAAGCTTAGCGCATAAAATTTTTGCATAAATACTTCCTATTAGTGTAGGTCGGTTGGGATTGCAAATGGGAGATATCGGCCAATATTTTGATATAGCTGCCACATTGACCGATCTTGCATCTTGACTTCTTGAGTCTCTAAAGGGCGCAATTCTTATCCGAATCGACTTTAAGCTATTAGAGGTGCCCCCAAAGGTATGCAATAATTTTTTCAAGATTTGCCAAAAAATATGCAGTTTGATGTAACTATTACTTAAAAATATGTTTTAAACACAGCTTAAGATTTATTCAAAATAAGAAAGGACAAGCTAAAACGACCTTATAATACCCTTCACTACCATGGGTATGCAGGTTAAATCGTCGAAATTAAAATTTGATTAAATTAAAAATGTAGAATTTTGACCAATATGCGTACATAATGGGACAAAAATATATGAGTAATGATGAAATTAAAAAACCATCCTTTCCTATGTTGGAGGGTATAAAAAATAAATAAAAATTTTTATTAAATTTTATCTTTAGAAAAAATTTCAATGAATTAAGACAAAAATTTCAGCGAAATTTAGAGACATTTCTTTTTAAAATTTGGCTTCATGAGAATTTTTTGTTTAGATTGGAATTTAGAAAACTTTTATACCCACCACCCTAGGATGGGGGGTATACTAATCTAGTCGCTCAGTTTGTCACACCTCAAAATAATGGTCGGCGACCCCATAGAGAATATATATTATCGATCGTCTGGACATTTTGAGTCGATCGTCCGTCTGTCGAAATCACAATAGTGGTCAAACGCATAAAGCTAGCCGCTTGAAAATGTTCAAGAAAAACATTATTTTGATGTAGGTCGTTGGGGATTGCAAATGGGCCACATTGGCTGAGATTTGGATATAGCTCCTGTATAAACCGATCCACCTATTTGACATATTTTGCCCCTAGACGCCGCAATTGTTATCGTCTGGACAATTTGTGTCGATCTAGCCATGTCTGTCGTCTTGAGCCTCTAAGGGCGCAATTTTTATCCGATTTGACTTTAAGCTACCCCCAAAGGTATGCAATAATTTTTTCAAGATTTGCCAAAAAATATGCAGTTTGATGTAACTATTACTTAAAAATATGTTTTAAACACAGCTTAAGATTTATTCAAAATAAGAAAGGACAAGCTAAAACGACCTTATGATACCCTTTACTACCATGGGTATGCAGGTTAAATCGTCGAAATTAAAATTTGATTAAATTTTAAATGTAGAATTCTGACCAAAATGCGTACTTATTGTGGAGAATTAAGGCCACCGTTGCACAGAGGTTAGCATGTCCGACAAGACGCTGAAATTTGTATGAGGTATTTTGCTATAAATTCCAACAACTTTGCTAAGTATGGTCCAAATCGGTTCACAACTTGATACAGCTGCCATATAAGTCGATCTCGGATCTTGATTTCTTGAGCCTCGAGAGCGCACAATTTCTATCCGATTTGGCTGAAATTTTGCATGAAGTCTTTCGTGCTAAATATGGTCTAAATCGTTAAAAACAAACTTACATAACTCCTATATATACCAGTGTCCCAATTTTACTTCTTGAGCCGCTTAAGGGCGCAATTCTTATCCGATTTGGCCAAGTATGGTTCGAATTCGTCCTAACTTACACTCGTTTTTACTGTAGAAAATAATGTCAATATGGTTTTTAAAAATTTGTTTTTTTTTTGGAAAGTTTTTTTTGTTGATATTTTTTTGCAATTTTATTTCTCAAGCACAAATTCTCTAAATTCTATTTTTGCAGAAAAGTCAATTAGCTTCAAAGCTGATTTTTTTGTACTTTCAAAAATAAATCAAATTATTATAATGTTTTGTTTATTTGTTATTTTTTCGCAAGAGATGAAGTTTTTAGAATGATTCAAGCAGAAATAAATTGTGAAAAATATGTGCTCCTTAAGGTATGCAACACATTTTCAAACGTTGATGGAAAATATGCATTTTTGTGAATGCCTAAAAGTATAATGTAAAACGGTAAGTTCAAGCTTTCGTTGAATAAATTATACAATTCAGTTGTTCCTTTCCAGAAAAGGTAACAGAAAAAGGTTTCAGTTAACCCATTGACGCTCGACTTTCATTTCATCATCATTTAAGGCATTTATGTCTAGGAAATCTTTTTAATATTTTTAACAAAAACATTTCTTGTGGTAAAAAAATTATACACTAAAAAATTTGTTGTCTTATAATATGTTTTGGCCAAAGGTGTTTTGAGTAAACGACTCGTTTCCTATTTGTAATGCTCTGAAAATGACACTATGTTCCTTCACAATTTATATGGGAAAAACGACTCGTTTGCCACAAAAACGAGTCATTCAGAGCAGGTGAGTCTATATAAATGCTAAAATTGTGCTAAATAAACAGCCCTGAATAATGGAAGAAATAAAAGAATTTTTTTTCTTATATGGACATCATCATATAAGAAAAAATAGGCAATAATTTATGAGAGAAGTATTCTTTGAGTTTTGCTGACTTGTGACAAGCCAATTTTTTCTCATGACATTTTATGATGAGAAAAACTGTGTTTAACTATTTTCCACAAAATGCTAATGAAAATCGTATTCAGATACCTCTCGCCTAACTCCATCCATATATTAGAGAGCTCTATTTTTGTGTATTTTTCTACCATTCGACTTTAAGGTATTAGAGGTGCCCCTGAAGGTATGCAATAACCAAATCTAAACCGATTTTTTACAGTTTTTCCCTGGGCCATTGCCAATTGAGGACCATCGAATGAAAATTGCGATCTGTACTTTGAAAACAAATTAATATGGATTGACAGACAGACGGACGGACGGACAGACAAACGGACTTTGCTTAGTCGAATCAGAAAGTAATTCAAGTCAATTTGTATACTTATCAATGTGTCTATCTCTCTTCTATTTGGGTGTTACAAGCAAATGCACAAAGTTACGAGTATAATACCCTGCACTAATTATCTCAATTTTACTAACGGCAGGTTAGCACATTCATCACACAAATCATCTGTTTTCCTTTCTACAATTTTTTGAAGTTTTCCTTAGTACAACAAAGTTAAATATATAATTTCAAACCATAATGAAAATTTTAGGTTTTTTGGTTTATTTTCGCTATGATATGAAATCATTATACCTACAATAAAGATAATATCCTTATCATTAATTTAATGAGTTGAACTCCATCATCATTTTTAATCACCCTAATGAGAATGTCTTATTATAACTTTTAAATATAAAACGAACTGACCTCATCAATTATAACTAACTCAAACCACAACATATAGAGAGCCTTCAGCTTCAGTTACATATCCACCTTCATCTCTAAGTTGATTCTCTCATACCTCATATACTTTTAGATACAAAATTAAAGAAGAAGTTCACCTGCATCAATTATGGATTATGGCAAGTGTTGTGTGCTTTGGCGGAAATTCTCCATCGTTTGCACAATCGAATAATGAATGATGATTGCTTCGTAGAAGATAATCACGATTATGAGGATAATGATATTCATCATTATTATTATCATCGTTGGATGAATGAAGTTGATTTGTGAATTCGTCAAACCACCACCTCCCACTCATCATCAGTTCAGCAAATTAATACAAAACACTTTGGCAAATCCCCATTCTCATCATCGTCATCATCAAGTGAAATTGAAGCCACATTTGAAGTAAGAAAATTGCAAAATCGACATTATAGACACACAAAATATATGGAATGGGGGTGTGAAGTAATAACACCTTAGCCTCCTACACGAACAGCAAGAACTTTGCTGTTTACACTTGTGGGAATACAAATGGGAAAAATCATGATAATGTGTATGAAAATACCCAGACATTTGGAAATCTCTTTAAAAATGTTGCCTAAAGGGCCAAAGAGGAAAGGTGTTGGAAATTAAAAGCAAACACACGAAATGTTTACACAAAATAAAATCCATCCCTGTTTCCTTACTTTGTGTGGATTTTAATGATATTTGTAATTACATTATAAAGCCATTAATGATTGCATACAAAATCAAAGCATTTTAAAATTTTTAGAATACAGAGTATGAGGGACAGGGTGATTATAAGTTAATGGCTATGTATGTTGAAGAGTAATATAATAAGAACACTGTGCATACTTCAAAACCATGTTCGCCTCTTGCGCAAAATTCCAGGTTTCAAATCTTGGGAAACACTGGGAAAAAATGGATGGTGGTTATGCTCTCACCAACACTGTTGTCATTTGTTTATATTTCATCCCTATTAAACTTTTTTATATGTGGTCTCAAAGCGTTATTCGCCGTGCAGATAAGACTGTAGTAAATAAGAGCCACTTTAACCCATTAACGTCTGACCCTCGATTCCTTGTCCGATTATGATGAAATTTTCGTATTTTCATTATTTAGAGCATTTTTATCGACAAAGAAGTTGTTTTTTAAACTTTTTAACAAAAAAGTTTTTTAAAAAAAAAAAATTTCTCCCATATACTTATTCTATCGATTTTGACTAATCCTGCAATAATTTGCATCTTTTTTAACCAACTCTTCAAAAAATTATTGCATATCTTTGGGGGCACATTTAATACCTTAAAGTCTAATGGGTAGAAAAATACACAAAAATAGAGCTCTCTGAAAAAATTTCTAGCTAGATACCGAAATGCGACTTTTGTTAGCATTATGTGGAAAATAGTTAAAACACAAGATGTCTCATTATAAAATGTCATGGGCAAAAATTGGTTTGTCAAAAGTCAGCAACATTAAAAAAAATGTTTCGTGTAAATTCTTTCAATTTGCCCATGAACATTCCATTAAGGAACAGGGGCAAACTTCGGACATATCAATGAATGCTCTCCGTTTCAAGCTTTAGCCCAATGATAAGGAAACTCCTTTTTATAGCCGGCATGTCCGAATGGCGTGCCGTAGTGCGACATCTCTTTGGGGTGAGAAGTTTTTACATGACATATTACCTCACAAATGTCGCCAGCATTAGAAGGGGATAACCACCGCTGAAAAATTGTTTCTTATATTCTCGGTATGATACGAACCCTGACGTTTAGCGTCATAGGCGGACAGGCTAATCTCTCTGTGCTATGGTGACCGCGCTAGCCCACAATAAGTACGGATTTGGTAAAAATTTTACATTTGTAATTTATAAAAAAAAAAATAATTCCAACGATTTAGCCTTCATACCTATGAAAGTGAAGGGTATCAAAAGGTCCGCAATGACCCCGTGAAAAATTTCAGCAAAATCATATAAGAATTGCGCCCTCTATAGGCTCAAGATGTATAATCAGGAGATTGGTTTACATGGGAGATATATCAGGTTATGGACTGATTGAGACGATACTTGGCACTGTTGTTGGAAGTCATTCCTTAGCGTTATGTGCAAAATTTCAGCCAAATCGGATAAGAATGGCACCCTCTAGAAGCTGCAGAAGTCTAATGGGGAGATCGGTTTATATGGCAGCTATATCAGGCTATGAACTTAATAAGACCATACTTAGGGCATTTGCTGGAAATCATACCAAAACGATATGTGCAAAATTTCAGCCAAATCTGATAAAAATTGTGCCCTCTAGAGGCTCAAGAAGTCGGGACCCAAGATCGGTTTATATGGCAGCTATATCTGGTTATGAACCGATTTAGCGTAGTTGTTGGAAGTGATACCAAAACATTACTTGCAAAATTTCAGCCAATTTGGATAAGAATTGAGCCCTCTAGAGGCTCAAGAAGTCAGGACCCAAGATCGGTTTATATGGCAGCTATATCAGATTATGAACTGATTTAGACCATACTTAGCACAGTTGTTGGAAGTGATACCAAAACATTACTTGCAAAATTTCAGCCAATTTGGATAAGAATTGCGCCCTCTAGAGGCTCAAGAAGTCAAGACCCCAGATCGGTCTATATGGCTGCTATATCAAAACATGAACTGATTTGGCCCATTTAGAGTTCAAACCGACCTAAACTAGTAGGATATAATTGTGCAAAATTTCAAGCGTCTAGCTCTACTCCTTCAAAAGTTAGTGTCCTTCGACAGACGGACGGGTTTGTTTTTTGCCCTAACAGGCAAAAAACTTGAAAGATGAAAAATTCGGCAGAGCCCGGCCAGGATTCGAACCTGGGCACATTGAGCAACAGCGGGAGCCATTGCCGATGTTTTAGCTATCGAAGTCATCAATACAACTTCCAACAGATGCACAAAATCATGTGTAGTACGGAAGAAGTGTAATTTGTCACAGAATGAATGTCTGTCATTACACAAAAATACATGCATTGGGAAAAGTACAGCTAATAGACAGAGTTGTCGAGTGTGGTTAATGTGGTAATTGTATCATAGATGCGTTTTCGCTATTAATGCGATTCAAATACAACATACCAACGCACGGCGCTTGAAGCCATCACACCTAATATGGTTGAAAAAGAGTTCTAACCCCAAAGACGAAACGCGTCCCATAGTGGTTGGTGTGTGTTGCTATTCCTTTTCCACTTGCATCTCCGATCATTGAGCTCGCCTCGACAGAGAAACCAACAAAAATTTGTTTGTTTGATTTTTTGGCTTTAAAAAACTTTTCGACATTAGGCAAGCCAATTGTCCACAAAACATGTCCTTATAAGACGGAAAAAATTTTTTTTAACGAGTCTCATTCCTCCACTTTGCGCCAATCCAAATTTCATAACAATGCCTCTTTCCTAACTCGAGCTAGAATTTTTCTAAGGTAGCTCTATTTGTGGGTATTTTTCTACCCATTCGGCCTTAATGGGTTAAGCTTAAACTTTTCAATTTGACATGAACTGATGACCTGTAGGTATTTATCACAAATGTGCCACTACATGATGTTGAGTATCCACAGATTGACTTTGCCTGCCTTTTGGGAGTAGAGTATCCAAAAGTTGACTTTGCCCGCCTTTAGTCTCTTTTCATTTGTTTTTCTGCATTTTTTTTTTCAAAAAACATAAGCAACGAAATCGAAATCAATTGTTATTTGAAAGGAGTGCCTGCATATCTTATTCCGAGTTTCCATTGTTTGTTTACATTGGCATTGTTGTAATTATAAACTGAAGACAGCTTCATTGAGTGTAATGGCAGATTTAGGTGATTTCTTAAGAAAAATATTACAAACCTCATGCAAGTCAATAATGATGTTGGCCAGTGACTGAACTGCTCTTGGCTCTTTATTTTGACTCAAGTGCCCCCACCCCCCATTAATGTCATGACATTGAAATTTGGTTTAGAGGTTATCGAGACCACTCTTTACACTGTTTGTGTCACAAATTTGATATCAAAAATTTAAGTAAATTTGGGTTATAAAAGTTCGTGTTAAAGAGTTCTCTTTTGAGACATTATGCCTTGGCTGGGATTTTTGAATTTTCCACTTTTTGAAGTCCTTTGTCTCAATGGCATGTCTTTGGCTTTATGTGGTCCAATTCTTGCGAAATGTCTCTTCATTAAAAGAGTGAAACCAGCTGCACTTATAGCAATGCCATGTTTTTTGCTTATTAATGATTTCCAAGGAAACAATTGCCACGTTTGAGAAACACAAGCCGTGAAATTGAAAATACGAAAAGTCCCAATCGTAAAATATAAAGAAATCTGGACAAAGTACAATTGTAAACAAAAAAGGAATCAAACTCAGGAGATGATGAATAAAATGTTGAAAATATTTTGGAAGAAATAAAGATTTACCATTTTTATACTCTACACCATAGGATGGGGGTATACTAATTTCGTTATTGCGTTTAAAACACATCGAAATATTGATCCGTCTTGACATTCTAAGTCGATTTAGCCATGACCGACCTTCTATCTGTATATCAAAAGCACAGTAATTTTCGAAGGAGCAAGGCTTGAAATGTAAAACAAATACCTTTTAATAGTGTAGGTCGGTTTGGATTGTAAATGGACCATAGCGGTCCATAATTTAATATATTGGGTTGCCCAAAAAGTAATTGCGGATTTTTTAAAAGAAAGTAAATGCATTTTTAATAAAACTTAGAATGAACTTTAATCAAATATACTTTTTTACACTTTTTTTCTAAAGCTAGCTAAAAGTAACAGCTGATAACTGACAGAAGAAAGAATGCAATTACAGAGTCACAAGCTGTGAAAAAATTTGTCAACGCCGACTATATGAAAAATCCGCAATTACCTTTTGGGCAACCCAATAGTTACCATATAAGCCGGTTTCGGATCTTGACTTCTTCAGCCCCTAAAAGACGCAGTTCTTATACGATTTGGCTAAAATTTTGCATTGGATGTTTTGTATATAAACCAATCTTCAGATTTGACTTATTGCACCTATAGAGGGCGCAACTAACTATCCGAGTTGGTTAAAATTTTGCAAGTAGCTTTTAGTTATGACTTGCACTACTGTGCTACGTATGGTCCAAATCGATCTTCAAGCTAAAATGACTGCCATATAAACCGATCACTTGATTTGACTTCTAAGCTATGTCCTTCTGTCTATCGACCTGGCTGTCGGATACACAGATTTACAGGCAGACAGACTCTTTGTGAAACACTGTGGAACAACGACTGTTAGTCGGTAGAACGGCGAAAATCCTATGGGGTGACTCGGATCGTGAGAGGACGAGGATATTACTGAAAGGATGTAAGAAGGAGGTCAGTATAGATTTTGGTGTCATAACGGGACACTTAGGACGAGCTCACTTATGCAAAATCGGTGCGGCAAGTGATAGCATGTATAGGGCATGCGGGGAAGATGATGAGACGATGGAGCCTTTCCTGTGTCATTGCCCGGCTTTCGCGGCTAACAGACATCGTTACTTAAGTGGCCACACGATACCATACATGAACCAACTTAGGGGAGTGGTATGGAAAACAAGTAAGGATTTTGTAAGTAGCACGGAATTCCTAACTAAAAATTTTCTGTTTCGAGGTTACAACACACAACAAGCCGATTACTGGCTTAGGTGTATGCATGGGGCAGATTAATATTTGCACCTTCTTTTCAAAATAACCTAATCTAAGTTTAAGATAGAAATTTTTATCTGATAATGTAGGCCACCGTAGCGCAAAGGTTTGTTTGTGGTTCAAATCCTGGCGAGAAAATTAGAAAAAATTTTCTGCGGTAGTTATACCCTCCTAATGCTGGCGATATTAATGAGGTGAGGTGCCAAGCACAAAAACCAAAGCCATTTTAGCCAAAACGGATAAGAATTGCACCCTATAGGGGCTCAAGAAGAGCAATCGGGAGAACTTTTTATATGGCAACCATATCACGTTAAAGACCGATTCAGGCCATAGTTGGCACGCATGTCAAAGGTCATAGGAGAAATCGTTGTACAAAATTTCAGCCAAATCGGATGAGAATTGCGCCCTCTGGAAATTTAAGTAGTCAAGATCCAAGATCGGTTTATATAGCAGCTATATCAAAACATGGACCGATATGATCCATTTACATTCGTAACCTCCCTAAAAAATATAATCGGGAGATCGGTTTAAATGGGAGCTATATCTGGTTTTATACCGACTTTAACCATGCTTAGCATAATTATTGGAAGTAAAAACAAAAGACTTCATGCAAAATTTCAGCCCAATCGGATAAAAATTGCGCACTCTAGAGGTTCTACACACCGCATACAAAATTTCCGCCAATTGGGATGAGAATTGGGCCCTCTAGAAGTTTAAGAAGTCAAGATCCAAGATCGGTTTATATGGCAGCTATATCAAAACATGGACGGATATGACCCATTTGCATACCTAACCGACCTACACTAATACGAGGATTGCCTTTTTATATTTCGGGATTGGACAACACTTGTCTTGCCATCTGCCAACTGACAGCTCTATCGTAAAGCTTGACATTTTTGAGGTTATACGTATTCAGAACGTTTCGACATACGAGCGCTATTTTTTGTTGTTTACAGTAACTTTAAAGATTCATCTCGTGCGATACATTTTGCGATTATTTTTTACAACTTTCGACGTGGATTAACTCAACAATAGTGCATCGATGACCTTAATTCAATTTTTGGCGATGAAGCTCCATCAAGGACCAGTGTTTTATCGATGGAGCCAAGTGTTTGGGGGTACGCCCTAAAGCACCCCCTTAACTGAACTTCATATCCGACTATGGCAATATGGAGCTCCAATCAACGGTATTGGGAAGTAAAGAACGAATTTGATATCTATTTGCAGGCAAAGTACCGGTGGCCACCCCAGCTGCAAAACACCCTTCAAACCGTTCATATACATGCCGACCATGGTAATATGTGGCTCAACTTAAAGGGATTTGGGAGTGTAGCACGAATTTGATATCCATATTCGAGTCAAAATATCTGTGGTGACATCGCTCTCCTATAAATCACATCTCATTACCCTAATTTTTAAAAACCCCAGATCTAGGAGATGGGTGATGCGATTCGATCGAAATCGAAATGCACTCTTACAGTCACCAAAAACAAAACACGGTTGTAGTCTGATGCCTCGGGGGCCGCCCAAAACCCTCCAAAGGGATATATAGACTATTCACGACAATTTAGAGTTAGAACGGACTCCATAGCTGCATTTGGGAGTGGAGTAAAAATTTGTTTAAGAACCGAGCAGGGACAAACTTCGCACACATCAATGAGTGCTCTTCGATTCAAGTTTAAACTCAATGATAAGGGACCTTTTTTATAGCCGAGGCCGGACGGCGTGCCGCAGTGCGACACCTCTTTGGGAAGTAGTTTTTACATGACCATGTTCTCGTCAGGATGCGAAAGTAGACTTTCAGTGTCATAGGCGGACATAGGCTACAATGGCACGAATTCGATTTCACATTCAGCGTGAAGTGTCCCCAACCTAAAAAGATATTAGAGAGTCAAAGAAGGCGCAGCGGCGCTGGCCCGGTTCGGCTAGTTTGCTATAGAAATAAAAGTTTTACTTCTTATGCAATAAAAATGAAATTTTCACATACGTTTTTATAAAAAAATACAACATTTAGATTTTGAAATTTTTTTATACCCACCACCGAAGGATGGGGGTATATTCATTTTGTCATTTCGTTTGCAACATATCGTAATATCCATTTTCGACTCTAGAAACTATATATATTCTTTATCAGCGTAAAAATCTAAGACGATCTAGACATGTCCGTCCGTCTGTCTGTTGAAATCACGCTACAGTCTCTAAAAATAGAGGTATTGAGCTGAAACTTTGCACAGATTCTTTTTTTTTTTTGTCCATAAGCACGTTAAGTTCAAAGATGGGCTATATCGGACTATATCTTGATTCAGCCCCCGTATAGACCGATCCGCCGAATTAGGGTCTTAGGCCCATAAAAGCCACATTTATCAACCGATTTTGCTGAAATTTGGGAAAGTGAGTTTTATTAGACCCTTCGATATCCTTCGTCATCCTTCGCCAGATCGGTCTAGATTTAGTTATAGCTGTCATATAGACCGATTTCTCGATTTAAGGTTTTGGGCCCATTAAAGGCGCATTTATTGTCCGATGTCACCGAAATTCAGGACAGTGAGTTAAGTTAAGCCCCTTGACATAATTCTGCAATATAGCACAGATCGGTTCAGATTTGGATATAGCTGCCATATAGACCGATATCTCGGTTTTAGATTTAGGGGCCACAAAAAGGCGCATTTTTTGTCCGATGTCGCTGAAATTTGAGACAGTGCGTTTAGTTAGGCAACTCGACATCCTTCATCAATTTGGCCCCGATCGCCCCAGATTTGAATATAGCTGCCATATACACCGATCTCTCGATTTAAGGTTTTGGGCCCATAAAAGTCGCATTTATTGTCCGATTTCGCCGAAATTTTGGACAGTGCTTTGTGATCGGCTCTTCGACATTTTTCTGCAACTAGGCTCAAATCGGTCCAGCTTTGAATATAGCTGACATGTAGACCAATATCTCGATTTTAAGTCATAAAAGGCGTTGTTTCTTAAATTTCCCATTTCAGTCATCCACTGACAAGTTTTCTTTTTCTTTGCAACTTTTTTCCTTAACAAATCTATAACAATTGATCTCATTTGTTAGTTTAATGTTGGAAATTATTTTCCCTGTGGCAAGTCAAAGACCCCTCTCTTTCATGCAAAACAATTGCGTGGCGATAAAGAAAAACTATCCATGCGGTTAGTTTTTGCCATATTATTATTTATGCTATATTTAATGTCTGTCCGTCCGTTCGTTCGTCCGTCCATTTGCCTGTCTATCTAAGCCACAGCTATTGTATATAGGAAAGTCTACCATTAATGTATATAAAGGAATTTATGTATATACTTATGTATAACGAAAAAAAATTGACAATATTGATTTCACTTACAAACCACAATTACATATCACAAAAGAAGAAACCTCTAAAGGGAGTGTTGTATGGGGAACAAACCAAAACTCTTCCTTAAGTATCAATTGAAAAAAAAAACAATTTCAATTCATGGGGCGGCCACAAACCCCCATAAACAAAACAATGCTGTCGACAACAACAGTCACCCTGTTTCTTTTTTCTTTCTCTCTAATATCGATGATTATAATAAAAAGTATTGGTAGACTTACTTATCCATCCAAAGGTGGATCCAATAACTCTTTTTGTGCTACTGTCAAATGTAACAACGTAAACAAATGAAGTCATGAGACCCATAAATGAATGAACTCAATTTGAAGAAGAAAAGAAACTGCGCCAAGCGAAGTGTACAATTTCTGCTTCCATGCCAATATCGAATGATTTGCTGTAATCCAATGCATGACTTAATATTTTCATTTTTTGTTTGTTTTTAAACCTAAACTAAACAAAAAGGAATTTGCTGTTGTTTAAGCCAAGTTGAAGTTTTTGGTTGTTGTTTTTTTTCCTTAAAGCCACTCTAGGTGGAATTTGCAATGTTTTTACATTGCCGCCCATGATTCAGTGAATGAACCTGAATTATGAGTGACTGGTTGTTTTTTGTTTGTCTTGGTGCTGGTGGTCATCTGCGGAATTTATTGCATGCATGCTTGCCACCACTCACTGCATTGTGGACTTTGGAAGACCAAGCATGCAACTCACCAAACTACTGGCCATCAATAGATGTTGAAATTGAATTTGCCATTTCTACAACTAAGATATTTGAATTTAACGACTTGTCATTCATTCATACGAATGGGTTGGGTTCTTAAAGGAAAAGAAACTGGAAACTGGATTTAATTGAGGAACATTTTTTGCAGTATATTCTAAAAGGCATGGACTAAACAATGAAAAATAATAAAATTAATAAATAAAATATTTAAGATACAAAAAAAAAAAAAAATGTGCATGTGTATTGTTAATATTTCATTAACATAATTTTAAACATATTATTTTCATAAAAAATTAAAAAAAAAAAAATTTTATGAAAATTTTTTAAAAGTTTTATTTTTATTTACTAACAGAATGACGAAATATGTGTCTGAGACCACATAAAGTATATACATAAAGTCTGTCCGTCCGTCCGTCCGACTGTCCGATCTTGAGTCTTGAATTATTGATATATAAAAATAAGAAATAAAAAAAAATTATTTTTATAGAAAATTTTGTTAAAATTTTATTTTTATAGAAAATTTTGTCAACATTTTCTTTTTATAGATAATTTTATTAAAATTTTATTTCATTTTCGACCAAGAAAAATCATCAGCAGGGTCAAATGGATCATGGTTTTTTACAACCATTCAAACAAGAGTAAGTTGTAAAGCACATACCTGTTCAAGGCTCTTTATGAAACAAGTCGACTTAAGAGCCCTGTTCAAATTCAGATGCGTGCTTTACAACTTATCCTAGTTTGAATGGTTGTAAAGCACCAGGATCGATTTGATACTGCTGATGATTTTTCTTGGTCGAAAATGAAATCGCGATACAGGAAACCAGTCAAATGCTTCTAGCAACAACACACTTTTTGCTGACTTTTAAATGTTTTTTGCTAGACTATTCATTGAATAGAAAGTATTGAACAATGGTTTAAAGCCGGACAATATCCTGCAATGGAATCTTACTAAGATTTTAAGACCAAATAAAGAAAGCGCAAACAGTCAAAATTTTATTTTTATAGAAAATTTTAAAATTTTGTCAAAATTTTATTTTTATAAAAAATTTTGTCAAAATTTTATTTTTATAGAAAATTTTGTCAAAATTTTATTTTTATAGAAAAGTTTATCAAAATTTTATTTTTATAGAAAATTTTGTTAAAATTTTATTTTAATAGAAAATTTTGTCAAAATTTTATTTTAATAGAAAATTTTGTCAAAATTTTATTTTAATAGAAAATTTTGTCAAAATTTTATTTTTATAGAAAATTTTGTTAAAATTTTATTTTAATAGAAAATTTTGTCAAAATTTTATTTTAATAGAAAATTTTGTCAAAATTTTATTTTAATAGAAAATTTTGTCAAAATTTTATTTTAATAGAAAATTTTGTCAAAATTTTATTTTTATAGAAAATTTTGTCAAAATTTTATTTTTATAGAAAATTTTGTCAACATTTTATTTTTATAGAAAATTTTGTCAAAATTTTATTTTTATAGAAAATTTTGTCAAAATTTTATTTTTATAGAAAATTTTGTCAAAATTTTATTTATATAGAAAATTTTGCCAAAATTTTATTTTTATAGAAAATTTTATCAAAATTTTATTTTTTTAGAAAATTTTGTCAAAATTTTATTTTTATAGAAAATTTTGTCAAAATTTTATTTTTATAGAAAACTAGCTGAATCGGGCCCGCTCCGCAGAGCCTTCTTTAATGCACGAATAGCTTTTATTTGAGCCCTCTATTGCAAGGGTCGATATATATGTCCTGTTTCGGTAGAGTTTATGGGGAAATTGCACCCTGAATGTGGATATCGAATTCGTGTCACGGAAGCGCAGAGGTAGGCAAGTCTGCCAATGATGGTGAACGCTTGAGTTCAAATCCTGGCGAGAACATTGGAAAAATTTTGAGTGGTGCTTATCCCCTCCTAATGTTGCCGACATTTGTGAGGTACTATGTCATGCATAGAAGTTATGTAAAAACTTTTCCCCTTAGAGGTGTCGCACTGCGTGACGCCGTTTAGACTCGGCTATAAAAAGCAAGTCCTTTATCATTGAGCCTAAATTTTAATCGAACAGCATTCATTGATATGTGAGAAGAGGGGCAAACCCCTGTTCTTTAATGAAATGTTCATGGGCAAATTTTTGCTTTTCTCCCTTATACCATTCATTGGACTCCTATATTGTAGTGGGTAAACATGTCCGGTTTGGGATGTATTTTGAGAGTAAAGTGGCCAACCAGACACTTGGCCCCTAAATTTCGTGCTATACTCTCGAATACTTTTTATATAAGCCCCAAATTACCATAGTCGTAAATTAGTCATTTGAGCCCAATATTGTTGTGATTGGTCTATATATCCATTTGACGGAGAATGCATTTTGGTGGTGGGATGGTATCTCAGATATTTCGCCCAAATATGAATGTCAAATTTGTGCTCTAATCCCAAATATCTTTCATTTAAGCCTAAAATTGCCATGGTCGATAAATATGTTAGGTTTGGAGGGCGTTTTGGGGCTGAGGCTGACACTCCACCACTTTGCCCTAAAAACAGGTATCAAATTCTTCTTTACTGCCAAAAACCTTTCATTTGAGCCCCATATTGATATGTTCGGGAAATAAGTTCAGTTTAGGGGCTTACCCACAAACACTTGGCCCCAAACTGGATTCCTTTTCTACTCTCCAACCTCTTTTATTTGAGTCCCATGTCGTCATGAGGTGTCAAATAACCTATTTGAGTTGTTTTAAGGATCTTAAGCGCCACCTAGATACCTTAACATTAATTTCAATGTCATTTTCCTATCTACTCCCAAATTGCTTTCATTTGAGTCCCATATAGCCATGGTCGGTTAATATGCCCATTTAGGGGGATTTTGGGGGTGGAGACACATCCCATTACATAGACATAATTTTTTTGCCATATTCGTAATCTATTCCCGAATACCTTTCATTTGATTCCCATATTGACATTAACGTCCAAAACAAAAAAAATCGTTTTTAGACAATTTTTCTCAAGTTTTTAATTGCTTTTTGTACAAAATTTGATTTTTATGGAAAATTTCAAAAAAATTTAATTTTTATGGAAAATTTCAAAAAAAAAATTTTTAAAAAGAAATTTTTTTGTGCATAATTTTATTCATAGTATTTTTTTTTTTCTTTTAACTTTTAGTTCATTAAACTTCCTCAATATGACCCCATTTGGAGGCACTTTCATTGCCTTTTAAGGTGTATCATTAAAGTCACGGTTGAATAACTTTTGTTATGGTTGAGAACATATCTTTGCAAAGTTCTCATCCTTATGAATGAAACACAAGAAAAAGAGGAGAAAAAATAAGAAATTAGGTCAACTACCTTGAGTTTATTAAACACTTTGAGTAATAAAATCTGTCTGTGTCTTTATAGCAAAAATATCCTTAAAGAAAGGATATTAAGGATATCACAAAGGAAAGGATGTGTGTGCAGGACAAAAAGTGTCAATGCCTTCAGAGATGGCAAAAGTTCATATTAACAGCTGCCGCTGCTGCATCAGTCAAAGCAATATGCCATAAAAGAGTGTTGGGAAAAAAGACGTTTTCAAAGAGTTTTAGCAACAGGCAACGGAAATTTGATATTTTTTTGTTCTTCCTCCCCCGCCCCAAAAATTGAAACTATCTCATACTGAAGATGCTTTTTTCGTTGCTGTATCTTTAACACAATGGGAAATCTGACAAATGTTACCAATCATTGATAGGCCACTTCAGATTAAGGCAATGAATTTTCTATGAAAAACTTCTCCTGTACGACCTCTTGTGATTCTTGCCCCCACCCCCCTAATTCTTTTCTATTAGAGCCGAATTGAAAGTGATTTATTGCCATTTCACAACAATCCGAGGGAGGGCCCTACAAACATGTGTCTGATAAAGAAAAACATTCTCTTTTTGTTACAAAAAAAAAAAAACCAAATAATCCTTGATGTGCATGAGAAAGAAATCACAAAAGAAACGCATTTGAAAAAAGTCATTAAAATAACGATGTGTGATGTTCTTGCCAAGTAAACTTGAGATTAAAGCATGTGTTAAAAATAAATTGCCATTGAGATTGTCAGAGAGCTTAACAACTTGACTTAGTTCTCAAAAAATTATGTTAGAACAAAAAGCTGTTGTATAAGAATAATATGACTATATTAGGGTCATATTTATGAGGACGGGTATAAAAAGCATTTAAAGGCTTTAGTTAGAAAACCCGAAGGGGGGTGGGCAGAGGCAGAAAAGCAAAGAGGGGAACGAGTTTTAAAGATAAATTTACTAGAAGAAGGGAAAGGTGTGACAATTTTATTTGTCAAAAATTTATTATTACAAAAAAAATTTTGTAAAAATTCTGGATTTATAGGAATTTTTGTCAATATTTCATTTCTATAGGAAATGGTCGCAACATTTTATTTCCAAAGGAAATTTTGTTAAAATTTTCATTTTAAAGGAAGTTTTGTTAAAATTTCCTTTCTATGGGAAATATTATCCAAAACTTCATTTCTTTGGGAAATTATTTTCAAAACTTCATTTCTATAGGAAATTTTGTCCAAATTACAATTATATGGGAAATATTGTCAAAAATTCATTTTTTTGGGAAATTTCATCAAAATTTCATTTGCATGGGCAAATTTGTCAAAATTAAATTTATGGGGGAAATTTCGTCAAAATTTCATTTTTGGGGAAAATTTCATCAAATTTTCATTTCCATGGGAGAATTTGTCAAAATGTAATTTTTTGGGGGGAAATTTCGTCAAAATTTAATTTTTGACGAAAATTTCATCAAAACTTAATTTTTGGCGAAATTTTCGTTAATATTTTATTTTTGGGGAAAATTTCGTCAAAATTTCATTTTTGGCGAAAATTTCGTCAAAATTTAATTTTTATGGAAAGTTTTATCGAAATTTTATTTCCATGGAAAAATTTGTCCAAAAATTGATTTTTATGGAAAATTTTATCAAAATATTATTTCTGTAGAAAATTTTCTCAAAATGTCATTTCGTTTATATAGGAAACTAGCTGAAACGGGTACGCTCCGCTGCGCCTTCTTTAACTGTTTTATATCCTTTTAGGGCGGGGACACTTTCCCTTAATGTGGATATAGAATTCGTGCCACTGTAGCCTATGTCCGCCTATGACGCTGAATGCCTGCGTTCGAATACTGGCGAGAACATCGGAACAAATTTAAAGCGGTTGTCATCCCCTCTTAATGCTGGCGACATTTGCGAGGTACCATGCCATGCATGGTCAAGTAAAAAATTCTCCCCCAAGAGATGGCGCACTGCGTCCCATCCAATATCAAAAAATTAAAAATTATATAGCCTATGTTTCTTTTTAGAAACCCAGTTAAGCCGTTTTTTATTCTACGGAACAAACAAACAAACCGAGTCCCGTATAGTCATGATTAGTTCATATGCCCGTTTGGGTCGTATTTGGGGGAGTTGTATGACCCCTATACCTCGATCTGATTTTGTATGCCAGATTCGTAATCTACTCCCAAACACCTATCATTTGGGCCTCATATTGACATGAACGCGCAATATGTCTGTTTGGGGGAGTTTTGGGGTTGGGGCAACCCAATGGGTACTTAGACTTCTAATACCATATTCGTATTCTACTCTTCAATACCTTTCATTTAATACCCATATTGTCGCGATCGGTCCGCTTTTAATTTTGGGTTGTGTTTTTGGCATAAGGGGGAGGGTCCGCCCCCCTTATGATATCAAACAATTTAATAGCCCATGTTTCCTTCCAAGGTAATCGATTCAGCCGTTTTTGAGTCTATACGGAACAAACAACCACAAATTGATCTTCATACACACCACTATAGGATGGGGGTACACTAATCTAGTCATCCAATATGTCTGTTTGGATGAATTTTGGGGTTGGGGCGACCCGATGGGTACTTAGACTGGAATTATAAAACTATAGTATATTCGCATTCTACTCTCCAATACCTTTCATTTGATACCCACATTGTAGCGATCGGTCCACTTTTGATAGTGGGTTGTGTATTTGGCAGAAGGGGGAGAGTCCGCACCCCCTTCCGATATTAAAAAATTATATAGCCTATGTTTCCTTCCAGACCAACCTACACATCCTACAGTTCAGCCGTTTTTGAGTCTATATGGTGCAAACAAACACAAATTGATCTTTCTACCCACCGCCATAGGATGGGGGTATACTAATCTAGTCATTCCGTTTGTAACACCTTGATATATTCAAGTGAGACCCTGAAGTACATGTATTCTTCATCGTCTCGACGTTCTGAGTCGATCTAGCCATGTCCGTCCGTCCGTCTGTCGAATTCACGGAAGCGGTCGAACGCGTAAAGCTAGAAGCTTAAAAGTTTGCCCAGATACTTTATATTGATGTAGGTCGTTGAGTCGTTGGCCATATCGGTTCAGATTTAGATATAGCCCCCATATAAACCGATCTCCCTATATGACTTCTTGAGCTCTTACAATCTACAATTTTTGTTCGATTTGGCTGAAATTTACCACGTGGTGTTTTCTTATGACTTCCAACAACTGTGTTAAGTACGGGCCAAATCGGTCTATAACCTAACATAGCTCCCATATAAGCCGATCTCCCGATTTGACTTCTTGAGCCCTTACAGACGCAATTTTTTTCCGATTTGGCTGAAGTTTTGTGGTGGGTTCCCAAGATTCGGCCCGGCCGAACTTAGCACGCTTTTACCTTTTATATAAAAAATGTTGTCAAAATTTCATTTCTATAGGAAATTTTGTCAAAATTTCATTTCTATAGGAAATTTTGTCAAAATTTCATTTCTATAGGAAATTTTGTCAAAATTTCATTTCTATAGGAAATTTTGTCAAAATTTCATTTCTATAGGAAATTTTGTCAAAATTTCATTTCTATAGGAAATGCTGTCAAAATTTCATTTTTATAGGAAATTTTGTCAAAATTTCATTTCTATAGAAAATTTTGTCAAAATTTCATTTCTATAGGAAATTTTGTCAAAATTTCATTTCTATAGGAAATTTTGTCAAATTACTCTTCTGGGCTGTTCTGTTTCTCATCATATATTTTCCTAAGGTCCTGTGTAATATTGTACTGTTGCTTCTTCTCTATTTTATGGCAAATGTATCAGATGTGTTCTGGGATCTTTATCATGTTGCCTGCTGGTGGTATTCATGTCTTCCATTCTTTGTTTCATTTGATTGCGTAGCCTGTTCGTGATGTTGTTATTGTTTACTATGTTGCATTGCGGGCGTGTTGAAACCCCCATCGCCATATGTTATAAGGGCGTGTCTCAAGTGTAATAGTTGAAATGGTCTTGGGATAACAATGCATTCATGTTCTAGTGTATGTGTGTCTAAGTGTGTGTGTGTGAGAGGGGGTGCAACATGTTTCGAGGGGGATCTATTAGAAAAACAGAAAGCGAAAAGAACACTAACATGGAATCACGATGATGTGTTGCTTGATGAGCTGTGGAACGAAAGCTTTCATGTTGTAATTGTTGTAGAGCGATGACAGCTATAGAAATGTGATGTGAATGCAAGCAAGAAATCGACTTTTAGTACAACTAAATCGTGTCGTGTCGGCGAATTGAACATTAAAGGAACATATGGCAGGCGGGAGCAAAAGGTAATTAAAATTAGGTGTGGTTGTGCTCGGGGGAACAGTGAATGGATCATGGTTAAAGGGCTGCCAGACAAGAGACGGAAAGGTCAAAGAACTTTAGAAAGTAAACAATGATGTCATGTACCGGGTGGAATAGATTATCTCTGGAAATATTATAACTTATGGTTGAGGATACAATGCCCCATGTTGGGCGCCAGTTATATCAAATGCAAATTTTAACTGTACCATAATTCCTAATATGATTGTTTTTTTCGCCATGATGTCATATACCGGGTGGAACAGATTATCTCTGGAAATATTATAACTTATGGATGAGGATACAATGTCTCATGTTGGGCGCCAGTTATATCAAATGAAAAAATTTAACTTTACCATAATTCCTAAAATGATTGTTTTTTTAGCCATGATGTCATATACCTGGTGGAGTAGATTATATCTGGATATATTATAACTTATGGCTTAGGATACAATGACCCATGTTGGGCGCCAGGTATATCAAATGCAAAATTTAACTTTACCATAATTCCTAATATGATTGTTTTTTTCGCCATGAAATCATATACCGGGTAGAATAGATTATCTTTGGAAATATTAAAACTTATGGCTTAGGATACAATGCCCCATTTTGGGCGCCAGTTATATCAAATGCAAAATTTAGCTTCACCATAATTCCTTATATGATTGTTTTTTCGCCATGATGTCATATACGTGGTGGAGTAGATTATCTCTGGAAATATTATAACTTATGGCTTAGGATACAATGCGTCATGTTGGGCGCCAGTTATATCAAAGGAAAAAATTTAACTTTACCATAATTCCTAATATGATTGTTTTTTTCGCCATGATGTCATATACCTGGTGGAGTCGATTTTCTCTGGAAATACTATAACTTATGGCTTAGGATACAATGCCCCATGTTGGGCGCCGGTTATATCAAATGCAAAATTTAAATTTACCATAGTTCCTTATGTGATTGGCTTTTTTTCGCCAAATATCTCGAATATTAATAACTTCGAAATAGCTTATATTTATAGACTTGAAGCTGCACCTTGGTTGGGCGCCAAATGATAAATAAAAAAATAAAAAAATTTATATAAATAATGATGTTGGAGAATTCTAAAAGCTTCATAGTTAATAAGTAATTTAAAGAAAAATACTTTTATTAAGTCGAGGTTTTTCATATAAAGGCCCGCGTTGGGCGCCATTTTTTTTTTTTTTTAATTGTTTGTCTTTTCTGTTAGCACGTACTTTTTTTCAGTTTCTATGTGCCCCTAATGGAAGTGAACATTGAAGAAATTAAGCAATACAACTACATCCCGGTCATGAAGCTAACTAAAATAGGCGTGGTCATATTTGTCAAAGCTTTCTGTAAGAAAAATTTAGAATTTTTATCTTCAATCTCCAATCATCTGGGTTGCGATGACTTTATTTCTGACCCCTTAACATAAAAAACCATTTTCAGAGAAACATTACCGTATACTCCAAAACTTTAAAACTCTATGGTCACTAAATTAGGGTTCACTTCCTCCTTATCCTTATCCAAAATCTTAATTTTTACAAGCAACAAATTGGTTGGATACCAAAGTTTTCTTATCCATTTCGTCTTGTCTCCTCAGATGTTTGATATAAAACGATGATGTATTAAAAAATTATTTCGAGTAGCTGTTAAAACAGATACATAATAGCCGAATGCCTAACTAACTGACTAACTCCAGGGCTTGATTATTAATGAGTTTTCTGAACTCTGTATGCAAGCGATGGATGGCAAAGACGCCAGTAACAGACGAGTCAATTTTGTTTATTTATTTGGATAGCGACGACTGACTGCATGGGATATTTATAAAAATGTGTGTTATTCACCCACAGACGAAACGAAAACAGAAGAATACCAGGAAGGGACTATGCACGGATATGCAAGTGATGTCTGTCCCATGCCCATCATGACTATGGGTGTGTTAAAGTTCGCCCCTGGCATTCAATTTGGCTCTAGAGGGCCACATTTGGAAATATTTTGTTTATGCATCGAACGTCATCATCATATGCATGTGCATGTGCCTGTGTTTTCTTTTTTTCGTTTCCATACTCTGATGTTTATCAATTTCTATATCCGTTTCTTCAATTTCTCTTTCACCCAAGCACCTTTCGTTGCTATCCGCTTTGAGTTGTCAAAGATGCATTTGTCGATATACAAATTTGAATATATAAAAAATACTTTTGAATATGTTTTCTTTTGTGTATTTTATGTTTATGGTATACTCTTAAGCCTGGCATTGTGTATGTTTATCAACAACAAAGGATTTTTGCCAACTGAAGCCTTAAGATGGATTATTTCTATTTCCTTAAATATTTAAATAGCAGGACATATGTGTCGAATGCATTTTTACTTATGCTGAAGTGCAGGAAATAAAGAAAACTCAAAGGAACGATGATAACAATGATGTCCTTAGGAGGATATTTCATTTCTACTGCATGCCGGATGTATATTTGTCACACGCACACATCCTTCAACACAGCAAGTGTTATCTTAAAGGATTTGAAGAGATATTTTCTTTAAAATAGAAGATAAATTAAGTAATCCAGGGGATTTTGGAGATTTTAAAGAAAAAACCAAGGGTAAAACTTTTTTGTAGGAAAATAGTTTTCAAATACCCATATATAAAGGGTGATTTTTTAAAAGCTATAGGAAAGGTTTTTCAAAAAAAAAAACATAAAATTCAGAAAAATGCATGAAATCTTTATTTGAATCGATAGTACGTTTTCGGCTTCAATGTTGTCTTCTAATGCGTCAATTGAAGCGGGTTTGTCTGTATAGACATAAGCTTTAACATAGCCCACAAAAAATAGTCTAAAGGCGTACAAACTTACGATCTAGGCGGGCAATTGACTGGTCCCGAACGTGAAATAAAATGTTCACCGAAAACGCTTCTTAATAAGTCCATTGTTACGCTTGCTATGTGGCATGTGGCACCGTCTCGTGGAAACCACATGTTATGCAAGTCAGGCATTATGGGCAAAACAAAATAAATATCATCTCACGGTAGTGCTCACCATTCACAGTTACGTTACGATTCGCATCATCTTTGAAGAAGTACGGTCCAATGATGCCACCAGCCCATAAACCGCACCAAACTGTGAAATTTTCTGGATGCATTGGTAGATCTTGCAATGCTTCGTGCTGATCTTCACTGCAAAATCGACAATTCAGCTTATTTACGTACCCATTGAGACAAAAATAAGCTTCGTCACTCAAAATCCATCCATCCATTCGCTTCACCTTTGAAGAAGTACGGTCCAATGATGCCACCAGCCTATAAACCACACCAAGCTGTGAATTTTTCTAGATGCATTGTTAGCTCTTGCAATGCTTCGTGCTTATCTTCACTTCAAAACCGACAATTCTACTTATTTACGTACCCATTGAGTGAAAAATGATCTTCGTCATTCAAAATACAATAATTTGCAAGCGTTGTTCGTTTGTAAAATCATTCATGGTTAGATTATAGACCAAACTGAAGATGTTTGATAGGGAAACAACACACGAAAAGTGCGTGAACTGTTTAAACCAGTGTTACCAAAATGATAATACCAAACAAAAACCACCCTTTATATTCTTAATCGTTATAAATAAAAATCTAAGACGATCTAGCCATGTCCATCCGTCTTTCTGTAGAAATCACGCTACAGTCTTAAATATCTCTATTTTTGAGCAGAAACTTTGCACAGATTTTTTTATATCCACCACCATAGGATGGGGATATACTAATCTAGTCATTCCGTTTGTAACACCTCGAAATATTCATCAGCGGCCCCATAAGGTAAATATATTCTGGATCGTTGAAACATTCTGAGTCGATGTAGTCATGTCCGTCCGTCCTTCTGTCGAAATCACGATAGCGGTCGAACGCGTAAAGCTAGCCGCATGAAATTTTGCACAGATACTTCTTATTGATGTAGGTCGTTAGGGATTGCAAATGGGTCATATCGGTTCGGATTTGGACATAGCCCCCATATAAACCGAACCCCGGATTTGACTTCTTGAGCCCTTAGAAGCCTCAACTTTTTCCGATTTGGCTCGATAACAATATCCACGTCGTGGATAACATTATCCACGCTGTAACTAACATTATCCACATTGCGGATAACATTATCCACGCTATGAATAACATGATCTACGATGTGGATAACATAATCCACGTTTTGGAAAACAGAAATCGCATTGTGGATATATTATCGCATGTGGATACACTATCGACCTTGCGGGTAACATAATCCACATGGTCGATAAGATTATCCACGTTGTGGATAACATTAAGTAAGTTGTGGTTAACATTATCCACGTTGTGGATAACATTATTCACATTGTGGATAACATTATCGACATTGCGGAAAACATTATCCACGTTTGTGGATAACATTCTCCATGTTTGTGGATAACATTATCCATGTTTGTGAATAACATTGTCCACGTGTGTGGATTATCCACATTGTGAATAACATTATCCACTTTGTGGATAACATTATCCACGTTTGTGGATAACATTATCCACATTTGTGGATAACATTATCCACATTTGTGAATAACGTTATCCACGTTTGTGGATAACATTTTCCACGTTTGTGGATAACATGTTCCACGTTTGTGGATAACATTATCCACGTTTATGGATAACATTATCCACGTTTGTGGATTATCCACATTGCGAATAACACTACCTACATCGTGGATAACATTATCCACCTTGTTGGTAATATTATCCACCTTGTGGATAACATTATCCGAATTGTGGATAACATTATCCACGTTGTGGGTAACATTACCAAGAAGTCAATCCAAGGTTTTGGGTACCCAAGATTCGGGCCGACCGAACTTAGCACGCTTTTATTGTTTTACCCATAGGCAGTTTAAGTTCGAAAATGGGCTATATCGTTCTATATCTTGATATAGCCCCCAAATATACCGACCTATAGACCGAGCTCCCGATAAAAGGTCTTGGGCCCATAAAAAGCGCATTTATTGTCCGATTTCGATTTTGAACAGTTAGTTATGTTAAGACCCCTTGAAATCCTTGTTCAATATGGCCAGGATCGGTCCAGATTTGGATATGCCGCCATACGGACCGATCTTTCAATTTAAGACGTTGGGCCCATAACAGGTTTATTTACTGTCCGATTTCGCTGAAATTTTGTGTAGCAAGTTGTGTTAAGCTCCTCGACATTCCAGTCCATTCAATAAGGCCCAGAGCGGTCCTGATTTGGTTGTAGCTGCCATATATACCGATCTGCCTATATAACATTTCAGGCCCATTAATGTGAATTTCTTAACCGATTTCGCTGAAATTTAGCACAATAACCTCTGTTAAGTCTTTCGACATTCGCAACGAGTATGGTCAAGATCGGGCTATATTTGGATATGCAAATGCAAACTTGCCCATAAACATTTGATTAAGGAACTGGGGCAAACTTCTCACAAATCAATGAGTGCTGTTCGATTAAATTTTAAGCTCAATAATAAGGGACCTCCGTTTTGTAGCCGAGTCCGAACGGCAAGCCGCAGAGCGATACCTCTGGAGAATGAAGAGAGCAGAAGATTTTACATGGCAAAGTACCTCACAAATGTCACCAGTTTTAGGAGGGCATAACCACCGCTGAAAAAATTTTTGATGTTCCTGCGAGGTTTCGCACCCAGGCGTTCAGCGACAGGCGGACATGCTACGGTGGGCTACGGTGATAGGATATAGCTGCCATGTTTCTCCCAATTTTAGTTCTTGGGACCATAAAAGTTCTTTTATTACTGGATACTTCTAAAATTTGACACAGTGGGCAGTGTTAGCCTCCTCTACATTAGTTTGTAATATGGCCTAAATCGGTCTATATTTAGATATAGCTGCCAAATAGACCAATATCCCGATTGAAGGTCTTGGATAAAATGCGCAATTTTTTTCCAATTTCGCTAAATTTCGGCACAGTGAGCCTTTCGACATGCGTGCCCTATATAGTTCAGATCGGCCTATATTTGGATACATCCGCCATATATATAACCAAACTCCCGATTAAAGTTCTTAGGCCCATAAAAGGTGAATTTTTTAACCGATTTCGATGAAATTTGGTACAATGAGTTGTGTTAGACCCTTACATAGCCTCCCTGAATATGGTGGAAATCGGACTAAATTTTGATATAGCTTCTATGGCTTCATAAATGATGCAATTTTCATCGTATTACGAGTTTGACGAGAGGTGGTGAATATATTTATCAGAGTTGTTGAGTATTTAGAGTTTGGCCCAGCCATTACTTGTTGTTGTTATTTTTTAATTTTTTTTACTTACCAAATTTGTAGGGAATCCATTGCGAACGCCAACTACACTTATACCATCATTTGTGGTGTTGGTACGAGGGAATCTACAGAAAAAAGAAAAAAATCAAAATTAATGACCGTAATGTACAATTTTTAATTGTTAAAAATCAAATTTTCAATTTTTTAAATAAAACATTTTATTTCTTAAATAAAATTTATAGAAGTGTTGGTGGTTTCCACCAAAACAAATGTAGTTAGAAAAAAAGAACAACTAAAATTTATTGTTCATACTATAACGGCGGAAGAAGGGCTTCCATAACAAAACACTATCCGGATTAGTGTTTCCTTTTCGTAGCATGAAAAGGATGTTGCTTGCGTAAAATTGCAGCATGCGAAATTTTACTTCTACCTGTGGCTTAAAGGCACACAATCAGGGGATGCCTGTAAATCCCTTCAGGGATAATGATTTGTAGAAGTATTTTGCAGATCCCTTCCCTACAAAATGGTAACATGTCTACCACAAAAGAATGCATTTTTCTGTACCAGAGGCTAACAAAGAGGATGAATCTTGGAAAAACCAAATTTTCAGTGAATGCAATGACTAGAAGTGTATGATAAGCAGGTAAATTTGTTAAATGATTCCTTAGACGCCTTAAAGTTCGCAAGGGTAAAGATCAAAGTAATTTAATCCAGGATTAAAAATGTCTTTAGAACGAATGTTTTGTCCCTTGGGTAAGGAATGGCAGTGTTTAGCAGGTAAAATGTGCATGAAGGAGATATGCTTTGAGAAGACCCATATACTATATTCTAAAATCTTGCTTGGAATTCAGCATCATTTTGTGATCTGTGATTTTTGGCACGCATTACGTTGGGCGCCAGTTGCAAATTTGTTGAATAAGTTTTTAAGTTTCAAATTATTCTGAAACATTATTGATTAGTTAGGGAAAACCTACCAAGGTCGTACAAATGAAGAATTACTAAGAAAATTTATTACTAGTTGAACAAATTTTTTAACTGGAGCCCAATGTTGGGAGCCATTTGAAAAATATAAACAAAATAAATGCTAGAATCCAAAAAGGAAAATATTTTAAATTGACTGTAAAGTACAAGAGTTGAGCATCATTTGGGTGAAAACATCTACTAAAGGCATATATGGAAAGAAATACAACAAAAATAAATGTTTGAAGGGCCAACGTTGGGCGCCAGTAAAAAAAAAATATGAACAAAATTAAATGTTAGTATCTTATTATAAATATATTTTAAATGTATTGCTTATAAAGTACCAGCGTTGGGCGACATTTTTGATATATCGGTCAATATGACAGCTATATCCAAATCTGGATCGATTTGGGCCAAGTTGAAGAAAAATGTCGAAGAGCCTAACACATCTCACTGTCCAAAATTAAGGCGAATTCGGACAATAAATGCGCCTTTTATGGGCCCAAAACCTTAAATTGAGTGATCGGTCTATATGACAGCTATATTCAAATCTGAACCGATCTGAGCCAAATTGGAGGACATCGAAGAGCCTAACACAACTCGTTGATCCAAATTTCGGCGACATCGGACAATAAATGCACCTTTTATGGCCCCAAAACCTAAAACCGAGAGATCGGTCTATATGGCAGCTGTATCCAAATCTCTACCGATCTGTGCCATATTGCAGAAGTATGTCAAGGGGCTTAACTTAACTCACTGTCCAAAATTTCAGCAAAATCGGATAATAAATGCGGCTTTTATGGGCCTAAAAACCAAAATCGGAGGATCGGTCTATATGGCAGCTATATCCAAATCTAGACAGATCTGGGCCAAATTGACGAAGGGTGTCGAAGAGCCTAACACAACTCACCGTCCCGAATTTCAGCAAAATCGGATAATAAATGTGGCTTTTTGGGGGCCATGTCAAGATATAGTCCGATATAGCCCATCTTCGAACTTAACCTGCTTAAGGACAAAAAACGATTCTGTGCAAAGTTTCAGCTCAATATCTCTATTTTTAAAGACTATAGTGTGATTTCAACAGACAGACGGACGGACAAGGCTAGATCGTCTTAGATATTTACGATATCTCTAGTTTTAAAGACTACGAGTGGCACAGTTCTGGATTGAGGAAACCCTAGTATTGCCATCTGGAAGATCATGTTACACGGATGCATCAAAGCTAGAGGACAGAGTGAGCCTGGGGATTTACATGGAGAACCCAGGGACTGAGATCTCCTTTAGACCGCCTAACGATAATACGGTCCTGCAGGCGGAGATCCGGGCGATCCCGCAATGCGTGAAGTGGTGGGGTGATCACACGAGGACGTCGAGTGTGAACATCATTACCGACAGTAAAATTGTCGTAAGGACAATAACAACCAGGACGGTACAGTCTTGCAGTGTAAGAAGGAAATTAGCGCCTTCTCTGAGGTACTGGGTCATAATGCGCATCGTTTGGGTATTGGGTTATAACGAAGTAAGCGGGGGATTGAAAAGGCAGACGATTTGGCGGTGAAGGCCAGAGGACTGCCGTAAATAACCTTGGTTAACCCGAAGCCTTTCGGGTTGACGCAGTCCGAGTCCGGGAGTGGGCGACGAATGCGCATGCAACATCGTGGAACAGCGAAACGGTCGGTAGGACGGCGAAAATCCTATGGGGGGATCCAGATCGTTAGAAGACGAGGCTATTACTGAAAGCAAGTAAGAAGGAGGTCAGTATAGCTCTTGGTATTATGACGGGACACATAGGACTACAAGCTCACTGATGTAAAATCGGTGCGCAAGTGATAGCAAGTGTAGGGCATGCGGGGAAGATGATGAGACGTTGGAGCATTTCCTTTGTCATTGCCCGGCTTTCGCGTCTAACAGATACCGTCACTTATTTGGGTACACAATACCAGACATAAACCAACCTAGGGAAGTGGCATTGAAAATAATTAAGGATTTTGTAAGTAGCATGGAATTCCTAACTTAAAATTTTCTTTTTAGAGGTTACATTATAGTTTTTAGAGCGCACAACAGTCCGATTACTGGCTTAGGTGTATGTCCATAATGGCATGGGGCGGATTAATATCTGCACCCTCTTTTCAACCTAACCTAACCTAATAAAGTCAATAGGGAGAGAGAAATCATTGTACAAAATTTTTACCAAATAGGATGAAAATTGCGCCATCTATAGGCGCAATGAATCTTAATAGGATACATTCAGTGTCGGATCGCTTACTATACCCTCCACCATAGGATGGGAGGTATACTTCTTTCGTCATTTCGTTTGTAACACCTCGAAATATGCGTCTAAGACCCCATAAAGCATATAAATTCTTGATCGTCATGACATTTTAAGTCGTAGCGTAGATTCACAGACAGACGGACGGACGGACATGGCTGGATCGTCTAACATTTTTACGCTGATCAAGAATACATATACCTTATGGGGTCGGAAGTGAATATTTCGATGTGTTGCAAACGAAATGACAAAGTGTATAATCTCCATACTTCGTTGAAGCGCTAAAAATGACCAAAACAAGCCGTACATATTGCTAGTGTCTAAATTTTGTTCACTATTATTGACTGTTTTTCAGAAAAGTCAAGGCAGCAACCATTGTTCTGCTATAGAAAATTTAACAAATGAAGTGGCAATTTTACCTCAACAGCTGTTGTTCTGCAAATTGTTACCGAAAGTCGTTCGCAAACTTTAGCTGGCAAATTTTTTGTTGAAGAGTGGAGAATGGCTCTTACTCTCCTGCAAATTTTCACAGGAAAACTATGCAAACGCACCTATGTAGGATTTTCAATTTTTTCCACGTTGGGCGCCAAGTAGCTGGTCAACATTAAATATGATGATATTGATATTCCTGTTATGGGCCACCTTAAAGGCTGGCTGTAGTCTAAGATGTTGAGAGTTTGAATCGAATTTACGTGATTTTTGCGGGTTGTTTCTTTCATATGTTTCGAAATGCAAATAAAACAAGTTTTTTTCATCCTTTTCTCGACGTTTTGACGTTTCCTTCTCAGTTCCTTAGTGGTAATGGTCAAGCATATTAAACAACTCTCTATCATAAACTGGAGGCCACCGTAACGCAGAGGTTAGCATTACCTCCCATGACGCTAAACGCCTGGGTTCGATTCCTGGCAAGATCATCATAAAGTTTTCAGCGGTGGTTATGCCCTCCTAATGCTGGCGATATTTCTGAGGAACTTTGCCATGTAAAAACTTCTCCTCGAAAGAGGTGTCCCACTGCGACATGCCGTTCGGACTCGGCTTTAAAAAGGAGTCACCTTCTCATTGAGCTTATCTTGAATCGGACTGCACTCATTGATATGTGAGAAGTTTGCCCCTGTTCCTTCATGGAATGTTCATGGGCAAATTTGCATTTGCATTACTTAAAGTGGGTGCTAAAAAAATATTTTCATTGAACTATAAAATATTTTGTGAAATGCATAACGTCTTTAACGACTAAATGAGTCTTAAAAAATCCCATAGATTGCATTGTCCTTTTAGAATGCGACACACACATATTCTGACATTAATTCTGTAATAACCTAACAAAGTTGAGAATTCTTTGAAAATTCATTTCATCCTTAAAATTTCCTTGACTTTTCATAGAAGTTTGGCAATATTTGAAATCCAATTAACGCCCTTGCTCTCAAAGTGTTAAACGTTAAACCCATCAGTTTGAGGCACAACTAACTGTGCAACCACAGCATGATACTTAGCAAAAACAGCAGGACGAAAGAAGAGATAAAAGTCTATGGCTCCCTATAACATTTCCATCAAGGTTAACAAAACACCACATACGATGTTATGAAAAGTTGAGGAGTTAGAAGACGCAGAAGAAGATTTGAATATGGAAGGAATACCCAAAAAACACAGTAAAAAGGATTTCAAAAATGAAGTCATAAAAGGACCACACATAAAAATGTACGCAATTTGCCATAAACCTTAAAACTCATATAGAACGTGATTTCGAATGCAAGATTTTCTTATGCTGCTCTGACAGTTTTTACACTTACTCAGACTCGTGTGAATGCATTCTTATTGTCTTTGTGGTATAAGACTTGCAGCAGGATATAAGGATAACAGGAGTGTGAGGGTGTATTTGTACATTTCCAGGAATGGAGGAACACATCCTCAGTATGTCAGTTCTATCTCTGATAGTAGACACACTGAGCGTGCTAGTAATTATTGTTGAAATTGTAACAATAGTTAAAGCCTTAGGGGTTTCTTTTTGTCTCCTTTCCCGGAGACTGGACTGAAAACTGTTGCTTTTGCCCTGAGGAAAAATTCCTAAAACCAACAAATGTATGACGAAGACATAGCAAGCAAACATGGTAAATTATTTGTAAACGATTTTTTTTTCATCTAAAAAAAAAGTGATTGAGAATGTTTGAAGAAGAAAATGAAATGGAAGAAATGATAAGCCTGTTTACTTCAAGTCCAGATAGATGATGGAAATGAAGGTGGTGCCACCGATTGACAGGTGATAGTTAAAAAATTCTTTTAAATTCTCTTCCATTTTCATAATGCCCATGTTCTTTGTAACCATTTGGATTGTTGGTAAAAAAAAAAACAAAAAACTGGCACAGAATGTGGAGAAGGGGGAGTTTCTTAAGCATCTCAAAGATTATTTCATAGATTTCTTTTCCTGCATATTTGAACAGGAAATATTTCTCGTAATATCTTACATGGGACAAAAGAAATTTTGTAATTATTACCGAAACATGCTCAAATCTTTGTCAGCATATCTTTCAAAGGGAAGAGATTACAGATTATTACTGGGTACTGCTATTCCATCAATCTAAATGGTTTGTAAATTGTGAGAAAAAGAAAAATCTGAATAGAAAAAAAATTATAATGAAAAAACCTTACAAAAAAGAAACTACCAAAAGGAATAAAAAAGAATAGTGAAAAGAAACTTAGATTATTTAAACTAATAGGATGGGAAAAGATTTTAAAAGGATTAAATGGAAGATTTGCATTTCTAAAACATATTGAGTAATTTTAGCCAATATGGGCCAAGGACCACCTTTGGGCGCCAGTTATTTTTCAGCCAGATGTCATGCAGCAAAACAATTGCATGTTTGAAACTGTTCTTAAAAATATTTCAAACGAAAACTATTAAAAACTAAGTTTGATAACAATAGGCAACCTTTGGCGAATAGCCTGGAGTCAAGCAATAATTCACGTTGGGCGCCAGTAGCAACTTGTCAACAGGCTTTGCCAAATATAGTTAAAAACCATTTTTGCTGCCGCCGGAAACTTATCTGAAGTTTTTTGAAGTTGGTCCAACGTTGGGCGCCAGTTACGAAAGTGAAATTAATCATCAACCATTGTCAGGCAGTGCAAACGCAAATTTGTCCATGAACATTCCATTAAGGAACAAGGGGAAACTTGTCACATATCAATGAGTACTGTTCGATTCAATTTTAAGCTCAATGATAAAGGACCATTTAAGGCCAAGTCAACCAGGGCTTCCATTTAAAGCCAAGTCAGAACGTCGTGCCGCAATGCGCCCCTCTTTGGGGAGAAGTTTTCACATGGGGAAAGTACCTCACAAATATCACCAGCATTAGGAGGCAATAACCACCGTTGAACATTTTTATACCCACCACCGAAGGATGGGGGTATATTCATGTTGTCATTCCGTTTGCAACACATCGTCACAGTGTCTTATGTTAGGCTTTTCGACATCCGTGTCGTATATGGTTCAGATCGGTTAATTTTTATATGTAACTTAACGCCTTTTTACTTGTTTTCCGATATTCTTGCCAGGATTCGAACCCAGGCGTTCAGCGCAATTTGCAATTTTGTAAATTAAGTAGCCCACAAGCTTTCTCAATGGTTTGGACGAGCTTTTTTTTCAAACGAAATTTTTTAAATGCCATGAAATAATCTTTGTCGATTTGCTTCAATGTGAATTGGCGTTGGGCGCCAGTTGTTTTACTGCTATTTTTTTTGTTGTGTGTAGCCAAAAAGTATCCTCAAAGTTTTTTTTTATTATTTTTTTATTTACTAAAGAAATTATTTTCAACTATGTTTGTAGCTACTAGAAAGTGCTGAACTATTACTACACCAACGTTGGGCGCTGGTTGTACTACAGGCAGCAGTTATTTCCTTCACAATTCTAAATAAAACAGAGGGTCCCTACAGAGGGAAATTCAAATCCGAATGTATTAAAAAACTGCATGGGACATATGACAAGGTCCGGAGAACTTAAGCGATCAACGATGTTAGGTATATACGATTCAAGCAAGCTAAACTTAGCTATTTTTTATAACCACCACCATAGGATGGGGGTATACTAATCTAGTCATTTTGTTTTTAACACCTCGAAATATTCGTCTAAGAGCCCATAAGGAATATATATTCTTGAACGCCTCGACGTTCTGTGTCGATCTAGCCATGCCCGTCCATCCCGTCCCGTCCCGTCCCGTCCCGTCCCGTCCCGTCCCGTCTGTAGAAATCACCATAGCGGTCGAACGCGTAAAGTTAGCCGTTTGAAATTTCGCACAGATACTTAATATTGATGTAGATAGTTGGGGATTACAAATGGGCCATATCGGTTCAGCTTGAAATTTTGCACAGATACTTAATATTGATGTAGGTCGTTGAGGATTGCAAATGGGCCATATCGGTTCAGATTTAGCTATAGCTCCCATATGAACCGATCTTCGGTTTTGACTTCTTGAGCCCCTGGAAGCAGCATTTTTTGTCCAATTTGTCTGAAATTTTGCATGTAGTGTTCTGTTATGACTTTCAACAACTATGCCAAGTACGGTCCGAATGGGTTTATAACCTGATATAGTTTCCATATAAACCAATCTACCGATTTGACTTCTCCAACCCATAAAATTCGATCTAGCCATGTCCGTCCATCCGTCTGTAGAAATCACCATAGCGGTCGAACGCGTAAAGTCAGCCGCTTGAAATTTTGCACAGATATGTAATATTGACGTAGGTCGTTGGGGATTGCAAATGGACCATATCGGTTCAGATCTCCTGATTTGACTTCTTCAGCCCTTACAAGCCGCAATTTTTGTCCGATTTAGCTGAAATTTTGCATGTATTGTTCTGTTATGATTTCCAACATTTGTGTCAAGTACGGTCCGAATCGGTTTATAACCTGATATAGCTGCCATATAAACCGATCTCCCGATTTGACTTCTTGAGCCCCTGGAAGCAGCAATTTTTGTCCGATTTGGCTAAAATTGAGCACGTAGTGTTTTGTTATGACTTTTAAAAATTGTGCTAAGTATGATACAAATCGGTCTATAACCTGATATAGCTCCCATATAAACCGATTTTCCGATTTGACTTCTTGAGTCCTTACAAGCCGCAATTTTAGTTCGATTTGGCTGAAATTTTGCATGTAGCGTTCTGTTATGACTTCTAATAACTGTACTTAGAACATATAAACCTATTTCCCGATTTGACTTCTTCAGTCCTTACAAGCCGTTCTGTTATGACTTCTAATAACTGTACTTAGTACGGTCCAAATCGGTCTATAGCTTTATATAGCTGCCATATAAACCGATATCCCGATTTGACTTCTTGAGCCCCTGGAAACAGCAATTTTTGCCCTATTTGTCTGAAATTATTTTGATGTAGGTCGTTGGGGATTGCAGATGGGCCATATCGGTTCAGATTTAGATATAGCTCCCATATAAACCGATCTTTCGATTTGACTTCTTTTAGCCCCTGGAAGCAGCAAAATTTCAGCAGATTTGTCTGAAATTTTGGATGTAGTGTTCTGTTATGACTTTCAATAATTGTGCCAAGTACGCTCCAAATCGGCCTAAAACCTGATATAGCTCCCATATAAACCGATATCCCGATCTGACTTCTTGAGCCCTTACAAGCCACAATTTTTGTCCGATTTGGCTGAAATTTTGCATGTAGCGTTCTGTTATGACTTCTAACAACTGTACTTAGTACGGTCCAAATCGGCCTATAACCTGATATAGCTCCCATATAAACCGATCTCCCGATTTGACTTCTTGGGTCCTTACAAGCCGCAATTTTGAATTGATTTGGCTGAAATTTTGCATACGGTGTTCTGTTATGACTATGACCAATAACTGTGCCAAATACGTTCCAAATCAGTCTATAACCTGATATAGCTCCCATGTATATCGGTCTCTCGATCATCCTTGTTCGGTTCCTAGAGCTTTAATTTTTGCTAGTTTGACAGAAGTTTGGTATGTAGAGGAGAATTATTTATTTTTTAACAATTTTAGCAGAATATATGGAGGAGGAATCTCGAGATTCGACCCGGCCTTATAGCACTTATACTACTTGTTTTATACATATAGACGTTCTTCCTTTTTCGCAACTTTGTAATCACTTTTCAATTAACACTTTGTGACACATTTTTTCTACACATCATTACATCTTTTTGTGTTTTTCATAATGGAAAAACTTTTTATTTGAGTAACCGAATATGGATTATCATTGTCAAACCCTTAAAATCGTCCTTCATCAAAAACCCCCCCAAAAAAAATTACCTTGGACGTCTTTGCATGGCTGAAGCAGCTGAGGCTGATTTGGCCAATACTGAGGTACGTTTTTTAGACATTTTAAGCTGAGAAACAGGCTGCGATTTGCTAGAGGGTGAGATTGAAGATGAGGACGATGAAGCAGATGAAGAGATTAATGAGCAAGGCTCTTCCAATTTGTCTGTAGTCTTGGTAGTAGTTGTTTCCTCAATGCTGGGGCTCGTAGTGCTGGTAAAGGAGACACAGGATGCTGGTGAGGTTGCATCAATGGTTGATGGCATAATCGCAGCAGCTGACATTTTTGCACATGTTAAGGTATAGGAACCTTTACGATTTAACATTTTATATAAATGGTCTTGATGATGCTTTCGCTGTTGTTGTCGTTTTTGTTCTTGTTTTTCAAGTAGGCTTTGTGTTAGAATGACTTTATTGCTTTTACTGTTAAATACTATGTCACATACACTGTTAATATCTAAGATATAAGCAATGCTCTTGTTGTTGTTGCTTTCGTTGTTGTTGTTATTGTAGTAAAACAGTAGTATATTGTTGTTATTTTTATTATTTGCCCATAAAACGTGTATCCGTAAATGCCGTATCACAATTCCACTCTCCCGATAGGTTATCATAATAAAATTGCACACAATGTTGTCAAAGAGAGAATGGAGGCTGGCTGCTAGTTGTAGTGGGTGGTTGGGTATAATGAGAGGTTTCAGAACAACATGTGTTTTGCACTTAATGTGGCTATGGGTGTGATGAGATGTAACAAGTGTTTTGTTTTTCTCAAGGTTTTTGACAACAATAATAAAATGTAACTATTATACTTTTTTCTTTTGGCTTTTATAAATAACACCAACGAAACAAAACTTTTTAATGCATTTTCGCTTCTATAAGCTTCACTATTACATTGTGTGTGTTTTGAGTTACGCGCGCGTTTTATATTTGAAATTTCTTTACGTGTTTGTTTTCATTCGTCGTTTATATTCCTTTTAATGACGTTTTACGTTTCGTTGCTACGCTGAAACGCTGGTAATCCATTCATGTGTGTGCCATACGATACGTATCCGCAGACGTTTAAAGTAAGACTAACAAAATACTTAGCGCATGCTAGCGTAAACAGCCATAGGATTTTTTGCCAGCCTTTGTAATGCTCGCATGTAATACTTGTGAGAGAAGAAGAGAAAGAGCAGCACTTGTGTGTGTGTGTGTGCGTGTTTGACTAGATGCTTGAGTGCGGACGTGTTCATGAGTGTTGTGTAGCAGGCCGTACATTGAGATGCCTGGCTGCATGCTTGTCTGGTTTTAAATAACCAAAGAAAAGACCCTTTGAGATAACTAGCAGTGTTGCCACAGGCATAAAATTCTCAATGGCCACTAGGATAAGAAGGAATTCCTTTATGTTCTCAAGAAGACAAGTCGAGAGATCGGTTTAAATGGGAAAAAGTGTGCCCTTAAGGGATTTGCCAAATGAAATAAAAACAACGCCCTCTGCATGCTCAAAAAGTAAAATCAGTAGAACGCACAATGCGATAGAATCGAAAAAACTTGTAAAAATATCCAATGAGGACGGATAGAGATAACTCTTTGAAATTAGTTAGAGCTGCGATGTTATTGAGATCATGTGCAACCTTTCAAGGCCCTAGGTAGACCGGCGCCTCTTGGCAGCGCCTTAAAGTTTGTCATCTTGGTATTTAGAAAAATTGTTCCGACTGTCAAATCTTTTTTTGTTGTACGATTTTCCAAATTTCTTTTTTGCTTCATAGTGCTCAAAATCCCTTCAAAAAAGTCTGGGGGATATGTGCTTTGCATTTTGGGAACTCGGGGGGTTTTTCCAAGGAGTACCACAAGGCTCTGTCCTTTCTCCCTCTCTTTTTTTATTATTTTCATTGAAGATCTATTGGGTCTGACTTCGAATCCGATCTACTCGTTCGCGGATAACAGCTACCTCTGTCATTCATTTTCATTCGACCATAAGCCGAGTCTTCAAGAGATTGAAGACAGGAGGCGGATTATGGACCTAACACTCTGCCAGGATTTGTTGGCCATTTCTTAGTGGAGTCAAATGAACAGAGTGGATTTAATGCACGCAAGACGCAATGCTGTTTGTTGTTGTTGTTGTTCGACAATATCTATCGACGGTGTAGATATGAAACAGTCTGAGGCTTTTGATGTTCTGGGCATTAAGATTCAATGTGATGTCCGTTAGTCAAAGCCTCCCTCGGTATATAACTTATACGAGCCGGGCTCCAAAATCATCCCTGGTTTGACCGTGTCCAAATGCGGTTGTTGGTGCTGATTGAAATAGCAGGGTATACAACTCTATTATTTCCCTTGAACATCGTCGAAATGTGGGTTGTGTGGTGCTGTTCTATGGATTCTTCCACGGTGTGTGTTTTTCGGAAATCAGTTTCTGATTCCTGGCTTTAGGTTGTTTGCCAGAAATACAAACGAAATTGGGCAGGTGATCGGACCATGCACTACCGAGAGAATTCTTTTTTCGCAAGGACGGTTCGTATATGAAATCGACTTTCAGCAGGTGTCTTTCCCGCTACATACGACATCCAGAAAGTCAAAACAATCGGGTAATAAAAAAAGATTTTATGGTCTTCAGAACCTTAACCGGCAGATCGGTCTATATGGCAGCTATATCTAAATATAGTTCGATCTTAACCACATTTCAGTCAGATTGTGGGAGGCTTAAAATAAATCTCTGAATTAAATTTGAGCGAAATCGGATAATAAATAAAGCTTTCATGGGTTTCAGACCCTTAATCGGCAGGTTTAACCATATGACAGCTATATCCAAACATAGCTCAATCTGAACAATATTTGACTCGGATTTCGAAAGATTTAAAACAACTCACTGCCTCAGAACTATATCAGGTTGTGAGGATTGAGCCACCGTAACGCAGAGGTTTGCATGTCCGCCTATGACGCTGAAAGCCAGGGTTCGAATCCTGGCCTGAACATCAGAAACAAATTTTCAGTGGTGGTTTTTCCCTCCTAATGCTGGCGATATTTTTGAGGTCCTGTTCCATTTGATATGGGAGCCGTGTAAGAATTTCTTCCCAAAGAGTTGTCGCACTGCGGCACGCCGTGTCGGACTCGTCTATGAAAAGGAGGCCCCTTATCATTGAGCTAAATTTGAATCGGACAGCACTCATTGATATGTGAGACGTTTGCCCGTTCCTTGGTGGAATGTTTATGGGCAAATTAACATATTAAGTAAGGTAATACTTTACCGGGAAATATTGAAGGTTGTTAAACAAATTTGGATTTGCAATTCAGCACTATTTTATCCAATACATGAAATTTTTTTTTCCACATTTTTATAAATAACAAAATGGCAACGCTGTTTAACAGCCAAGCACATTATTTAACTTCGTCGCGCCGCTCCACTTACCCACACAATCACACACCCTCTCCCATAGATACAAATACGGCAACACTCACACTCCCGTTTTCATTAAAAAGTCAAAACATATGCACAGATATTTGTGTTCAACGCCAAAAGAAAACATCGCACACATATAAACTTTCAGACAAATAAAAACACCGCCAGCAAATTTACTCAAAGTGAGTAGTAGCACATTTGTTTTGTTTTTATTTTCGGTCTCATCAACTTCATCACAAAATGCTGGGCCGGCTTTTTTTGTGTACTCTCATACTCTCTTTTACTCACCCGCTTCAGCTGTCAGGCCAGCCATCCAGATATGATCCCTTTATTCATTCAAAAAATATGTGTACAGCTAGGGCTAAAGTACAGTGTAAGAGGAGGAGAAAGAGGAAATAAAAAAATTGTGCCTATACATTAGGGTAGGTAAAGAAGTAATGACAACTGTGTGGTAAAAAGCAGGCACGACAGCATACACAATCAAAAGCATTCGGACTAAGGAGACAATCGCACAGTGGCAGAAAATCAAAACAAAGCTTGTTATTGTAAAATATGCCGTGTGAAGGTTCGAAGATGTTTAGCGCTATGTAGACGGGCCTAAGGCTCGAAATGGGGCCTGAACTCTAGAATAGTCCACTACAGGAGCGTGATAAGACCAATACTTACTTACGCCTCAGTAGTTTAGTGGACTGCAATGGAGAAAAAGTGCAACTTAAGGATAACGCAACAGGTTCAGAGAACATGTTGTCTTGGCATAGACGGAGCGATGAGAACCACACCCACTAGGGCACTGGAGACAATTCTAGATATCCGGCCCATAGATATACAGATTAAGTGTGAGGCAGCCACAGGGGCTATAATAATTAAGGCTAGAGGATAGGAACTGATCATACCATCGCAGTATAATCTGGGCGACGATAGGAAACCGGGAAGAATGGAAGAGGTTTCCCATCGGATACCTGAGACGACAATTGTGGTGGAGTGCGAGTTACTGCTGTCAGCGGCACAGTCTTGTATTGGCGCAACCATGGCTGCGGAGTCGAGGTTTTGAGGCCGGAGTCGAAGTCGGACTATTGAGCCGGAGTAGGAGTTCAGTTCGGAGTTGAGCACGCTCGCCTTGGCCCAAAGCCGCCATCTGACTCCGGCTTAATACCCCGACTCCCACTTAAACTGCGATCAAGGGTCAGAGTCCAGGGTCACACTCCGCAGCCCTGGACGGAACTCTGGTATTGCCATCTGGAAGATCATGCTACACAGATGGATTAAAAATAGAGGACAGAGTGGGCCAGATGGATCAAAGATAGAGGACAGCGTGGGCCAGGGGTCTACCTTAAGAACCAAGGGACTGAGATCTGTTTTCGACTGACTGACCATAATATGGTCGGAATGTGTGGGGTGGTAAGGTGTTTACGCGAGAACGTAGAGTGTGAATATATTTACGGACATTAAACTGGCCATCAGGGCTATAGCAACCAGGACGGTAGGGTCACGAACGGTTTTGGAGAATAAGAAGGAGATTAACCTCTTCTCTGAGGATGGCACGATCCGCATTGTTTGGGTGGGACAAAGTGGGCCAGGGTTTACATTAAGAACCTAGGGACTGAGATCTGTATTCGACTGACCATAATACGGTCCTGCAGGCAGAGATCCGATTCGCGATCACGGAATGCGTGAGGTGGTATGGTTTAACGGGAGGACGTCGAGTGTGAACATCTTTACGGACAGTAAACTGGCCACCAGGGCGATAACAACCAGGGTGGCAAGGACACGAGCGGTTTTGGAGTGTAAGAAGGAGATTTAGCTCTTCTCTGAGGAAGGCACGATCCGCATTGTTTGGGTGCCGGCCCGTAGAAGAGAAAGGGAAATAAAAGAACAGGCGATTTGACCGTAGAGTCCAAGGGCTGCCATCAATAAACTAGGTGAATGCGAAGCTTCTCGAGGCGACGCATTCCGGTGACGAGACATCGTCATGTGGGGACACAATACAAGACTTGATCAGACTTAGGGGTGTGGAATGAAAAACAATGAGGGATTTTGCTTGGGGTGGATTAATATCCACACCCTTTTGTCAACTTAACCTAACATTAAGATCTCCCTGTCCCTTCCAGTTATAGAACGCTTTGTTTCCTTCCCCTCATAAGTATTATAACATCTGGACCAATACCTTCATCGACGAGGGTACTAAGCAGACTGCTTCTAGTGGTCCACCACAGGAATACGCCCTAGTGGGGGATCAAGCGATATGATGTCTCTCACATCTATGCCATGAGCTCCGTTCTTATCCATCTATTCCTTTGCTAGGCCTTATCCAGAGTCTGCTCCACTTGATACTCACATTGTTCAAGGTCCTACTGACAGTGTACAACTCCTATGTTACCAAGTGTTGGCTAGTCTCCACTGACCTACCTTGTAACACAGGCTGAACTTGAGTAAATCGCTCGATACTCTAATACATACATGCTTACCATTTAACGCTCGATATTGATTAGAAGAAGTGTAGTAAGGGCTTTCTGGTCCATAAATCTTTGACGTTGTATAAATTGAAACACCTTGCCTGGCTTGAGTTGGAATATATTCTTCAACATACAGGGTGGCTGATGAAAGCCGCTACCAAAAAAAAATGTAATAACTTTTTTTCTATTTAATAATAATAATTTAATAATTAATTTAATTAATTAATTAATTAATTTAATTAATAATAATTTAATAATTAATTTAATAATTTAATTTAACATGAATAAAAGAAAAATGTATTCCATACACCGAAAAAAAAATGTAGCAATATTCATCATTGTAGCAATATTCATCAGCCACCCTGTACATGTTAAATATGGTCTGAATCGGTCTATAGCACAACAGAGATACCGGGAAAAGAACTCGACAAATTTGATGCATGGTGGAAGGTATAAAAGATTCGCCCCGGCCGAACTTAGCAGGCTCTTACTTGTTTGCACTATATTTAATTTATTTTTCCGAAAAAAGTAACGAAAAACTAGCCATATAAACCGATAACACATACAAACATGATGCCGGTGAAGGTGGCCATAATGGTTTCAATAGTTGCCACTATAATTTTTTTGCAACTTTCCGCACTATAAGCAGAGAACTGCATTTTTGACCTACTTTTCGCAGACGATTGCCAAAAAATTATGATTCGCTTCATGGTAAAATTCTTTTTCACCAATTATTCGCAAGTTTTTCGTGAGTCGTGCGTGCGCCTTAGTGAAATATCACTCACGTGCACATCTCTGCTTTCGAGCTTTTCCGCTTATAAAGGGTGATTTTTTTGAGGTTAGGATTTTCATGCATTAGTATTTGACAGATCACGTGGGATTTCAGACATGGTGTCAAAGAGAAAGATGCTCAGTATGCTTTGACATTTCATCATGAATAGACTTACTAACGAGCAACGCTTGCAAATCATTGAATTTTATTACCAAAATCAGTGTTCGGTTCGAAATGTGTTCATTCACCGTTCAGCGATGAGGCTCATTTCTGGTTGAATGGCTACGTAAATAAGCAAAATTGCCGCATTTGGAGTGAAAAGCAACCAGAAGCCGTTCAAGAACTGCCCATGCATCCCGAAAAATGTACTGTTTGGTGTGGTTTGTACGCTGGTGGAATCATTGGACCGTATTTTTTCAAAGATGCTGTTGGACGCAACGTTACGGTGAATGAACACATTTCGAACCGAACACTGATTTTGGTAATAAAATTCAATGATCTGCAAGCGTTGCTCGTTAGTAAGTCTATTCATGATGAAATGTCAAAGCATACTGAGCATCTTTCTCTTTGACACCATGTCTGAAATCCCACGTGATCTGTCAAATACTAATGCATGAAAATCCTAACCTCAAAAAAATCACCCTTTATTAGTTAACCACTGTATGGATTTCTAGATTCAATTATCTGATTTTAGGACCACTAGGACTGCAACGGCGAGTCCCATTTGATAGTCTGTGAGCCCCGATATTTGTCTTTTGGGCAAACGTAATCATGCCTCAGCCGCTGTCTTCAATAAATGTTGTCCTCCTGTGACTTGTTTCTGTTCTCAAAATTGAAAAGACTCAGCAGAGAGCGCCTCTTTGCAATGATTGATAAGATTAAACATTGAAAGAGATCAAGGTCATATCAAACAGTGATGACAACTTCTCTTTTTCACTACACACAATAACCCACCACTGTGCAGCCAGTTCAACAAAATAGAACACAAACTTAAGAACGTAGATACATTTGTAGATATACCACACAATACGCCTCAATACATGAGAACCGTAGCATTCAACTGAGCAGAGGAGTGAGAACTCGTTTTGAAGAATTTTTTGCCTTTTTTTTTCATTTAACACGACCAACTGTCATTTTCAATTTACTACGAAGAAGCCATCATCTCAGAACGAACGAATATAACAGTTGTTCACTAACTGCACTGATTCACACAAAGAAGACGATGATGACAGAGGTGGTGGTGCTGCTGGTGTTAATGGCAGAGTTTCAAGTTGCTATTCTGCATTGACAGATATTCTTGCATTGTTGTTGCTGTTTTTTTTCTGTTTTCGAAGAAGCATCTCATGCACAAACTTGCAGAGTTGGCAGAAAAACTAATGTGGTGAACAACTGACAAATGTCCCATAGTTGTATTGCCAGAAAAGTTTTGTAAATTTAATTTTATTTTAACCACACACACACACACAAGAACTACCCACATTATAGTTCACACTCACGCACAGATTAATCAAGCCGCTGCATTACAAAGAATTTTGGTGTTTTGAAAACAGCTGTTTCGGATGCGTTTGAAATTGAATTTTTTTTCTTCGTAACAATTTCAATAAACTCAAACTCATGAATCGTGTATGCATGTCCGTCCGTCCATGTATATGCGTATAAAAAGCAACAATTGTGAACTTTGTATTCAAGCATGCCTGAGCCTGAATTGAATGAATCAGCTCAGGAGCTACTGTAAGCAACAGCATCAGCGGATCAAATCAGCGAATACTGCATGACTGATTCAATGACCGAGTGCGTATCTGTTACAATTTATGGGGTGTTATTAATCCAATTGGATTATTTACGCAAATTGTTGCATTTACATGTGATGCAAGAGGGTTGGTTGCTGGGTTGAGTTCCGCATCTACCCTAGCTGTAAGAGAGTTTTGACATTTGTGGTTTTGATGATGATGACGATGATTGTTATTGATATTCATATGTTCGCAATTTGCATGCAAGTATTTCAAGTACCATACAATCAAGTAAAGGGGATAATGGGATATTAGAGGGGGTACGCATTTTAAGACAAATACACAAGTGGAGGAGAAGTTAAGACGATGTCGCCTAAAAAACATCAAAACCTAGTAAAAAAGTTTAACTTATGTTAAGGTCATGCCGAACTTTGGATACTTAGCCCTATGGATACATTAACCATCCACTTTTATAACAACTCCACTGCCACATCCAGAGTAATATGCAAACGGGGGGCTGGTCTTGATCGTATTTAAGGTCTCGAGAACTCTTATACAAGTCATAGTTTCAGCCAAAATCGGGAAACAAATCCGCTTTTTATGGAATTCAGACCCTAAATTTGAAGATTGGTCTATATGACAGCTATATCTCAATATAATCTGATCTGGACCATATGCTTGTCGGATGATGGGAGGCTTAATACAAGTCGCAAATGCAAATTTTGCCCATGAGCATTCGACTAAGGAACAGGGGCAAACTTCTCACATATCAATGAGTGCAGTCCTTTTCAGGTTTACACTCAATGATAAGGGGCCACCTTTTTATAGCCGAGTCCGAACGACGTGCCGCAGTGCGACACCTCTTTGGAGAGAAGTTTTACATGGCATAGTACCTCACAAATGTTGCCAGCATTAGGAGGGACAAATCACCGCTGAAAATTTTTACTGATGGTCTCACCAGGATTCGAACCCAGGCGTTCAGCGTCATAGGCGGACATGATAACCTCTGCGCCACGGTGGCCTCCTTAGTACAAGTCACTGTGTCAAATTCCAGCGGAGGGGTGTAATAAATTCGGCTTTTATGGGCTTAAGACCCTTAATAGGCAGATCACTCTATATGGCAGCTATATCAGAATAAAGACAGATCTAAACCATATTTAAGTGGGATATCGGTAGGTTTTAATCAACTCACTATTTACAATTTCAGAGAAATCAGATAATAATTGCGGCGGCTAGGGCTTAAGGCCCCAAATCGGTAGATCGCTCTTAATGGCAGCTATATCTAAATATAGTCCGATCTGAATCATTTTTGAGTAGGATGTCGGGAGGCTTAAAACAACTCACCATTTCATATTTTATCGAAATCGGATAATAATTGCGGCTGTTATGAGCTTAAGACCTTCAATCGGCAGATCGGTCTATATGGCAGCTATATCTAAATATCGTCCGATCTAGACCATATTTAAGTGTGATGACTGAAGGCATAAAACAATTCACTGCTTCAAATTTCAGCGAAATCGGATAAAAATTGGGGATTTTATGGGCTTATGACCCTCAATCGGCAGATCGGTCTATATGGCAGCTATATCTGAATATAGTCCGATCAGAACCATATTCGAGTCACATATCGGGAGGATTAAAAAACTCACAGATTCAAATTTCAGCGAAATTTGATAAGAATTGAGGCTTTTATGGGCTCAAGACCCTCAATCGGCAGATCGGTCTATATGGGAGCTGTATCTGAATATAGACCAATCTGAATCATACGCGAGTAACATATCGGGGAGCTTAAAAAACTCACATTTCCAAATTTCAGCGAAATCAGTCAATAATTGCGGCTTTTATGGGATCATCCGCCATATACATCGGTCTATATGGCGGATTTTATGGGCGTAAAACCTTCAATTGGCAGATAGGTCTATATGGCAGCTGTATCTGAATATAGTCCGATCAGAACCATATTCGAGTCACATATCTGGAGGATTAAAAAAACTCACAGATTCAAATTTCAGCGAAATTTGATAATAATTGAGGCTTTTATGTGCTTAAGACCCTCAATCGGCAGATCGGTCTATATGGCAGCTGTATCTGAAAATAGACCAATCGGAATCATATTCGAGTCGTATATTGGGAGGATTAAAAAAACTCAGTTTCAAATTTCAGCGATATCAGTTAATAATTGCGGCTTTTATGGTATCAAGACCCTCAATAGGCAGATCGGTCTATATGGCGGATTTTATGGGCTTAAGACCTTCAATTGGCAGATCGGTCTATATGGCAGCTATATCTAAATATATACCGATCAGAACCATATTCGAGTCGCATATCGGGGGGCTTAAAAAAACTCAGTTTCAAATTTCAGCGAAATTGGATAATAATTGGGGCTTTTATGGGCTTAAGACCCTCAATCGGCAGATCGGTCTATATGGCAGTTATATGTAAATATAGTCCCATATGGGCCATCGGGGCCCCTAATACAACTTCCTTTTTCAAATTTCAGCGAAATCGGATAACAAATGCGGTTTTATGGGCTTAAGACCCCAAATCTCCAAATCGGTCTACATGGCAGCTATATCTAGATATAGTCCGTTTTGGCCTATTCAAGAACTCAACCTACGTTTGAAAGAAATACGAGTCTGTGCAAAATTTCAACTCAGTATCTCAAATTTTAGAGACTGAAGCGTGATTACAACTGACCGACACACGGACGGACATCGTTAAATCGCTTCAGAATTTTTCGACGATCCGGAATATACCTACTTTCTAGGGTCGAAAATGGATATTTCGATGTGTTGCAAACGGAATAACTAAATGAATATCCCCACTATCCTATGGTGGTGGGTATGAAATTTCAGAGGTGGTTACTAATGCCAGCGCCATCTATGAGATATTCAGCCAAGTGAGGTATTTAGCGACACTTGTGAAGTATTCTCCAGAATGAGGAGTCGCTAAGCAGCGCATCGTTGAGACTCGGCTATAAAAGAGAGGCCCCTGATCACTGAGCATAAACTTGGATATGGCATCACTAATTGATATGAGAGAAGTATTCTCTGTTTCTTAATGAAATATTTGTGCATAAATTTACAAACTATTTCTAGGAAAATTTGATTGTGGTTTAGTAATCCGAAAATAGCGACTTGTGATCAAAAATCATCCAAAATTTAACCCAAATCGCCCTGGTGTTGCCATATGTCAAATTTTGATGAATTTTTACAGTATTTTAACCATAAAATTCTAACCCATGCCAATATTAATTTACATTCACTTCATGTACTTTAGTTTCAAATCCTTGGAGAGCAATTTTACCCCCTTTTTTTGTCATTTCTCATTGTCAAACAATTCACTCGCTCCCCTAAGCAAAAGTAAGAGTTCATTAGAAAACCATCAGCATTTGATTCAATTTGAAGCGTACCAGGAAGAAGCTCCGATAAATCGATGGCGACAGAGCAATAATCAAGATTTATTTGACTAAGGGTAAAATCAGAATGCGTCGATTTCGGATGACATTTCCAAAATGGATTCCCCACAAATGTGCATTTCATGATGGGAATGTAAACAAACAGCCATCAATGGGTGAGAAGGAGAATGATGGGAGGATTAAATTTCAAAACTGCCGTCAACTTTAAACCATTGCCAAGTTGAATTTTTAAATAAATTTTCTTAAAGACTTTTGGATCTTGCTTATTTTTTGAAATAAATTTTAATGTGATATATGAGGGCGATAATAGGGGTCAGATGTTACCCATAAAACATGGAAAAGAGCCGGGAGATTAGGAGAATTAAATCACAATGGATTTGAAATACAAATCTTTAGACAAAATATTTCATAGAAGACATATGTATGTTGAAGATATTTTTCTCAACAAAGATATTTTTTTCAAATTTAAAAAAATTTTTATATAAAATCTTAATGTCACAAAAACAACAACAACAAAAACAAAACAACTCACTGTTTCAAATTTCAGTGAAATTGGGTAATAAATAAAGATTTTATGGGCTTCAGACCCTTTATCGGCAGATCGGTCTATATGCCAGCTATATCAAAATATAGTCCGATCTGAATCATATTTGGGTCCTATATTGGGAGGCGTAAAACTACTCACTGTTTCAAATTTCAGCGAATTCGGTTAGAAAATAAAGCTTTTATGGGCTTCAGACCCTTTGTCGGGAGATCGGTCTTTATGGCAGCTATACCTAAATATAGTCCGATTTGTACCGTATTCATGTCAGATGTCGGGAGGCTAAAACTAACCCTCTGTTTCAAATTTCAGCAAAATCGAGTAATAAATAAAGCTTTCATGGGCTTCAGACCCTTTATCGGCAGATCGGTCTATATGGCAGCTATATCTAAATATAGTTCAATCTGAACCATATTTTGGTCCTATATTGGGAGGCGTAAAACTTCTCACCGTTTCCAATTTCAGCGGAATCGGTTAGAAAATAAAGTTTTTATGGGCTTTGGACCCTTTATCGGCAGATCGGTCTATATGACGGCTATACCGAAATATAGTCCGATCTGTACCGTATTCAGGTCAGATACCAGGTCGCTTAAACTAACCCACTGTTTCAAATTTCAATGAAATCGGGTAGAAAATAAAGCTTTTATGGACTTCAGACCCTTTATCGGCAGATCAGTCTATATGGCAGCTATATCTAAATATAGTCCAATCTGAACCATATTTGGGAGGGATGTCGGGAGACCTAAAACTACGCTCTGTTTCAAATTTCAGCGCAATCGGGTAATAAAAAAGATTTTATGGGCTTCGGACCCTTTATCGGCAGATCGGTCTATATGACGGCTATACCTAAATATAGTCCGATCTGTACCGTATTCAGGTCAGATAACAGGAGGCTTAACATAACCCTCTGTTTCAAATTTCAGCGAAATCGGGTAGTAAACAAAGCATTTATGCGCTTCAGACCCTTTATCGGCAGATCGGTCTATATGACGGCTATACCTAAATATAGTCCGATTTGTACCGTATTCAGGTCAGATGTCGGGAGATTTAAACTAACCCCCTGTTTCAAATTTCAACGAAATCAGGTAATAAATAAAGCTTTTATGGGCTTCAGACCCTTTATTGGCTGATCGGTATATATGGCAGCTATATCTAAATATAGTCCAATCTGAACCATATTTGAGCCAGATGTTGAAACGCCTTAAGCTACTCACTGTTTCAAATTTCAGCGAAATCGGATTAAAAATAAAGGATTCATGGGCATTAGACCCTTTATCCGAAAATCTGTCTATATAGCAGCTATATCCAAATATGGTCCAATTTGGCCCGTTCAAAAACTTAAACAGCGCGCTACCGCTACCATATCCATAGTTATATAGATCGTATTTGATTCAGGTGCCGATAACTGTAATACACAGTCACAGTTTCACAGAACTTGAGCAATAAACCCGCTTTATTTGAGGCTAAGACCCTAAATTGGAAAATCGGTCTATATGACAGCTATATCTAAATGTAGTTCGATCTGGACCATATTTGGGTTCGGGAGTCTTAGTACATCTAATTGTTACAAATCGAACAATAATTCAGCCTTTTACAGGCAATAGACCCTATGTCAGAAGATCGGTCCATACGGCAGTTATACAGATATATTATCCGATGTGGACTATTTCAAACGTCGGGGGGCCTTGTCCAACTCACTGTAGTAAATTTCAGCGAAATCGGCCAATAAATTAGGCTCTTATGGGCTTAAAACCCTCAATCGCCAGATCGGTCTATATAGCATCTTTATCAAATAAGGTCTGATCTGGGCCCTTTTCAGTTAGGATGTGCGGAGACCTAATACAATTCAACATTAAAAATTTCAGCGTAATAGGTTAAATAAATAAATGCAGCACTTATGGGTTTAGACACTTAGTCGGCAGATCAGTCTATATACCAGGTATATCTAAATATGGTCCGATTTGTCCCGTTCAATAACTTAACCTGAAATGTTTTCAGCTAAATATCTAAATTTTTGAAGGCGGTAGCGTTATAACAGACTGACGGTCAGAGGGACGGACAGCCACACTGACATTGATTAATCGTCTGAGAAGTTCAGGAAGTTCGAGAATGTATTTACTTTACAGGGTCGGAAATGGGTACATACCCTATTTCCTATGGGAAGGGGATTAAAAAAATATTTTACCTTAAAACATGTGGTAATGGGTAACCCGTCTGACACTTTGTCCTAAAACTCAAGATCTTAAGTCCTATATTGTCCCGAATGGTCTTTATATTGCTTAAATCAGTCCATCCATCTCTGATATATCTCGGACCCCCTGACACTTTTCCCTAAAACTCAAGTTCTTAAGTCTTACATTGTCCCGAATGGCCCTCATATTGCTTAAATCAATCAGTCCATCCATTTCTGATATATCTCGGACCCTAAATAAAGTTTGATCCGAGACATTTAACTCTTTATTGCTCCACTGACCCAAAACTAGCATCCCACTTTGGAAATTAACATAGGGGTCAAAACAAGCTGGGAAATGCCCAACCACAAAACCCTCCAAATAGGTTGCCAAATGAAAGGTATTTAGGAAAAGACTACGAACCTGATATTAAAATTTTTCCCGAAAAAATTGGGTCCCACCTCCTGATATCTGCCCACTCAAAAAAACAAAACCCAATAGGACATGTTTACCGATTTAGGTAGTGTTTAGAGCCGCCTATAAGTAAAAAATGGAAATTTAAGGTGGCCAGGGCAAACAAAAGCATCAGATAGAGTTGATTAGTGTGGAGTAAGGTAGAGTAGAGAAGTGTAGAATAGTGTAGAGTATAGTAAAGCACTTAATAGAGTTGAATAGTGTTGAATAGTAGATTAGAGTAAAGTAGAGTAGAGTAGAGTAGATTAGAGTAGAGTAGATTAGAGTAAAGTAGAGTAGAGTAGAGTAGAGTAGAGTAGAGTAGAGTAGAGTAGAGTAGAGTAGAGTAGAGTAGAGTAGAGTAGAGTAGAGTAGAGTAGAGTAGAGTAGAGTAGAGTAGAGTAGAGTAGAGTAGAGTAGAGTAGAGTAGAGTAGAGTAGAGTAGAGTAGAGTAGAGTAGAGTAGAGTAGAGTAGAGTAGAGTAGAGTAGAGTAGAGTAGAGTAGAGTAGAGTAGAGTAGAGTAGAGTAGAGTAGAGTAGAGTAGAGTAGAGTAGAGTAGAGTACAGTAGAGTAGAGTAGAGTAGAGTAGAGTAGAGTAGAGTAGAGTAGAGTAGAGTAGAGTAGAGTAGAGTAGAGTAGAGTAGAGTAGAGTAGAGTAGAGTAGAGTAGAGTAGAGTAGAGTAGAGTAGAGTAGAGTAGAGTAGAGTAGAGTAGAGTAGAGTAGAGTAGAGTAGAGTAGAGTAGAGTAGAGTAGAGTAGAGTAGAGTAGAGTAGAGTAGAGTAGAGTAGAGTAGAGTAGAGTAGAGTAGAGTAGAGTAGAGTAGAGTAGAGTAGAGTAGAGTAGAGTAGAGTAGAGTAGAGTAGAGTAGAGTAGAGTAGAGTAGAGTAGAGTAGAGTAGAGTAGAGTAGAGTAGAGTAGAGTAGAGTAGAGTAGAGTAGAGTAGAGTAGAGTAGAGTAGAGTAGAGTAGAGTAGAGTAGAGTAGAGTAGAGTAGAGTAGAGTAGAGTAGAGTAGAGTAGAGTAGAGTAGAGTAGAGTAGAGTAGAGTAGAGTAGAGTAGAGTAGAGTAGAGTAGAGTAGAGTAGAGTAGAGTAGAGTAGAGTAGAGTAGAGTAGAGTAGAGTAGAGTAGAGTAGAGTAGAGTAGAGTAGAGTAGAGTAGAGTAGAGTAGAGTAGAGTAGAGTAGAGTAGAGTAGAGTAGAGTAGAGTAGAGTAGAGTAGAGTAGAGTGGAGTAGAGTAGAGAAGAGTAGAGTAGAGTAGAGTAGAGTAGAGTAGAGTAGAGTAGAGTAGAGTAGAGTAGAGTAGAGTAGAGTAGAGTAGAGTAGAGTAGAGTAGAGTAGAGTAGAGTAGAGCAGAAAAGAGTAGTGTAGTAGAGTGTAGTGAAAAGTAGAGTAGAAAAGGGTAGTGCAGTGTAGAGTACAGCCATCAGCCGTATGTGGAATTCAGCCATTAGGAGCCCTTACCTGATAGAGTGAAACAGAGCTTCTCCCTCAGTGGCATTTTTTTGGCACTCTGTCTCTATACATCTCCTATTACATCCCCTAATTCACTTTTGCTTCACCGAGGTCACTTTTTATACACTCCACCTAAGGGTATGGGTATACTAATTTCGTCATTCTCTTTGTAACACCTCAAAATATGCGTCTAAGACCCCATAAAGTATATATATTCTTGTCGCCATGTCATTTTAAGTCGATCTAGCCATGTCTGTCCGTCCGTCTGTCTGTCGAAAGCACTCTAACTTTTGAAGGAGCAAAGCTAGCCGCTTGAAATTTTGCACAAATACTTCTTATAAGTGTAGGTCGGTTGGGATTGTAAATGGGCCAAATCGGTCCATGCTTTGATATAGCTTCCATATAAACCTATCTTGGGTCTTGACTTCTTGAGCCTCTAGAGGGCGCAATTCTTATCCGATTTGGCTAAAATGATTGCATGAGGTGTTTTATTATGACTTCTAACAACTGTGCTGAGTACGGTTGAAATCGGTCCATAACCTGGTATAGCTGTCATATTAACCTATATGGGGTCTTGACTTCTTGAGCGTCTAGAGAGCGAAATTCCTATCCGATTTCGCTGAAATTTGCACGACGTGTTATGTTATGATTTCCTACAACTGTGCCAAATATGGTTCAAAGCGATCTATAACTTGATCTTGGGATCTTGACTTCTTGGGCCTCCAGAGGGTGTAATTATTATCCGATTTGGAAATTTTGTACAACGGCTTCCCCCATAACCTCAAACATACGTGTCAAATGCGGTTCGAATTGGTCTATGTCCCGATACTGCTCCCATACCGATCTCTCTTCTTGAGCCACTAAAGGGCGCAATTCTTACTCGAATTGGCTGAAATTTTACACAATGACTTCTGCTATAGTCTCCAACATTCAATTCAAATATTCTTTTGTTGAACCCCTGAACGGCGCAATTCTTACTCGAATTGGCTGAAAATTTACACAATGACTTCTACTATGGTCTCCAACATTCTTGGGCCTCCATAGGGCGTAATTATTATCCGATTTCGAAATTTTGTACAACGGCTTCTCCCATAACCTCAAACATACGTGTCAAATGCGGTTCGAATTGGTCTATATCCCGATACTGCTCCCATACCGATCTCTCTTCTTTATCTCTCTTCTTGAGCCACTAAAGGGCGCAATTCTTACTCGAATTGGCTGAAATTTTACACAATGACTTCTACTATGGTCTCCAACATTCAATTCAAATATTCTCTTCTTGAGCCCCTGAAGGGCGCAATTCTTACTCGAATTGGCTGAAATTTACACAATGGCTTCTACTATAGTCTCCAACATTCAGTTCAATTATGGTCCGAATCGGATCATAACTTGTTTTCTTTTCTTATATTTTGATCTTTAAATTCTTCTCGAGATTTTTCAACTCTGTTCCAGCTCGAGATCATATTCATTGCATTCTTCATCAACACCTCCGTCAAACTGTTTAAGGTGCTCTACATACCCAACGACTATTGAGTACGGTGTAGAGCACGCTTTTGTTATGAAACAGGGCTCAATAGGTCCTCTAGCTCTTCTAAGCGCAGTAAGCGAAAAGAGTTAAAAGGGACTTATTGAGCTCTATTTCAAAACAAAAACGAGCTCTACACCGTACTCAATAGTCGTTGGATATGTAGAGCACATCACTAACGAAAAAAAGTTTCTTTGTCGTGAATGATGAGTCTCTTGCGGGTCAAGATTTTATGCATGATCAAGTAATTGGACTTAGGTTAGGTAAGTTTGGAAAGATGGTGTGGATATTAATACGCTCCATGCTACTATGGACATACACCTAAGCCGGTAATGGGCATATTGTGCGCTCTAATTGGACTCATATCATGTCATGGACGCCTCAAATTTGAACATTTTAGCTTTGTGCCTTATCTTTAAGCATGAAAAGACAAATATTTTTGGATTTACCCAGGAAGTAATTCCAAGGCAACACAATCCCAGTGACACGCAATTGATGAGGGCTAAAATTACACAGTAAATAAAAAATTCATCATATAAGTCCAAATACATGCTGGCGACACCATCAAATATTGAATTACCTTTTTTGGTTCTAGTGGGTTTTCCCCCCTTCCCATGAATGTGACATGTTTCAAAAAACCCCATCCAAACGCTCTATAGGGAAACAATGCGCGAGCCATAATTATTTTATGATTTATGGTAGGGAATAGTCTTTGACACCTCCTTTTTCCTCTCTTTGTGGCTACGTTTAAAGAACAAATAAAACGAACAAAATTTTAATGACAGGTAAGCAAAATATCCATTTCAAAGGTAGTCCGAACTAAGGCAGGTAAGATGATAGTCAAATAAATGTGGGCAGGTATTTTTGGAAAATGCGCAGGCGCAAAATGTTCAAGCATTGTGCAGAAAAACTCAAACTAGGCATGCGCAAATGAGTGAAAAGGAATTATGTTTGTCATATACAGCGATGATATTAGAACTCAGTTTGAGAGTTCAAAGTTCACTCAAAGAAGCCAAAAGTAAGCATTAGTTGCGCAGTTGTAATCTAAAAGTGAAATGAAAAATTTACTCTTACTCTAAATCTTCTGAGCTGAAAACATCTGCTGTTTTGAAACAAAAACAGGAACAATGGTCATGTATTATAAGGAAAAAGACAATACCGCCTGCATATGTCGGCTGAGTCTGTTGCTGCTATCAAAGAGCCTCTATGCTCTTTGGAAAGCAAGGCACACTGTATGCCTCCCAATGTTTAGGCAAAAAATGGTTATTACGCTTAAGGAGCGACCCTTAAGAATATAAATTCCGCTGTTCTCCTCATATTCAAGGTCTTGAGTGTATGGACATTTGTTTGGACTACCAAACAAAAAAAAAAAAAAAATAAAAAGAAGAAAACAGCTGTCCCACAAAGGGGTTCGTTCCGAAGCATGTGGCGCGTGTTCTTTAACAAAAACGGAGAAAACAAGTAAGAGCGTGCTATGTTCGGCCGGGCCGAATCTTATATACCCTCCACCATGGATCACATTTGTCAAGTTCTATGCGCGGCATCTCTTTTTAGGCAAACAAAGAACATTGAATAAGAACTGTTGTGCTATTGGAGCTATATCAATATATATAGCTCCGATTCGGAGCATAAATTATTACTAAACATTGTAGAAGTCTTTGTGTAATATTTCAGTTCATTCGGATAAGAATTGCGCCTGTGCAAAATCGGGAGATTGGTTTATATGGGAGCTGTATCAAGCTATTGATGGATTCAGGCCATATTAGACACGTATGTTGAAGGTCATGAGAGAAGCCGTTGTACGAAATTTCTTTCACATCGGATGAGAATAGCGCCCTCTAGAGGCTCAAGAAGTCAAGATCCCAGATCGGTTTATATGGCAGCAATATCAGGTGATGTACCGATTTGCGCCATATTTAGCACAGTTAATGGAAGTCATAACAAAACACTACGTGCAAAATTTTAGTCAAATCGGATGAGAATTGCGCCATCTAGAGGCTCAAGAAGTCAAGACCCAAGATCGGTTTATATGGCAGCTATATAAAAACATGGAACGATTTGAACCATACTTAGCACAGTTATTGGAAGTCATAACAAAACACTACGTGCAAAATTTCAGTCAAATCGGGTGAGAATTGCGCCCTCTTGAGACTCAAGAAGTCAAGACCCTAGATCGGTTTATATGGCAGCTATATCAAAACATGGACCGATTTGAGCCATACTTATCGCAGTTATTGGAAGTCATAACAAAACACTACGTGCAAAATTTCAGTCAAATCGGATGAGAATTGCGCCCTCTAGAGGATCAAGAAGTCAAGACCCTAGATCGGTTTATATGGCAACTATATCAGTTTATAAATCAATTGAAACCATACTTGGTAAAGTTGTTGAATATCATAACAAAACACGTCGTGCAAGATTTTATTCCAATCGGATAAGAATTGCGCCCTCTAGAGGCTCAAGAAGTCAAGACCCTAGATCGGTTTATATGGCAGCTATATCAAAACATAAACCGATTTGAGCCATACCTAACACAGTTATTGGAAGTAATACCAAAACACCACGTGCAAAATTTCAGTCAAATCGGATGAGAATTACGCCCTCTAGAGGCTCAAGAAGTCAAGACCCAAGATCGGTTTATATGGCAACTATATCAGGTTATAAACCGATTGAAACCATTCTTGGCAAAGTTGTTGAATATCATAACAAAACACCTCGTGCAAAATTTCATTCCAATCGGATAAGAATTGCACCCTCTAGAGGCTAAAGAAGTCAAGACCCAAGATCGGTTTATATGGCAGCTACATCAAAACATGGACCGATTTGGCCCATTTACAATCCCAACCGATCTACACTAATAAGAAGTATTTGTGCAAAATTTCAAGCGGCTAGCTTTACTCCTTCGAATTTCAAGCGGCTAGCTTTACTCATCCGTGCTTTCGACAGACAGACGGACGGAAGGACAGACGGACGGACATGGCTAGATCGAAATAAAATGTCACGATGATCAAGAATATATATACTTAATGGGGTCTCAGACGCATATTTCGAGGTGTTACAAACAGAACGACGAAATTAGTATACCCCCATGCTATGGTGTAGGGTATACAAATGGTAGCCAAAGAATTAAACATGAAATCATGTCTAATGTTTTTTTTTACGGTCCAATGCAAATAATGAAGCGCGAGACACTTGCATGGCCACCGTTGTATATTTCTTCCCTGTAGTGCAGGAACAAGTGTTACATATTCTTTTTCTGAATTTAATTCCTTGGAATCCCAAGGAGTAGCAGCTGCTTTTTTTTATGGAATATGTGATATTCGTATTGCTGTACTGTAGAGATTTTTGGCTGATAGTAAAAAAGAAGATAAAAATTCGATAGTGTTTTTTCTCTCCTATCTGATTTGTTTGTTTAGGTATTCTACTGAATTTTGATAGGATACTTCATGGTGATTATTCATGGTAATGAAAGTGTTATCAAAGGGTTTCTTTTAACAAGGGTTGCATTTTTCACCAACTCACAGTGCCTTTGTATACAAGTATTCCGTAATATTTACGGAATACTTGTTGGTTATGTCAAGCCGAAGAGCACTTCATTTTTCCAAATTTCCAGGTAGATGATGTGGATCATACACCTAAAACAAATGTAAACACTTAAATATAGGATATCATGTACCATGAAAAGCATTTAAGAGGATACGGAAGCGCAGGCAGTGTAAAGTTACTGAGGGTTTGCTGTTATTGAAGAACAACCCTCACCCATTGCATATGAAGGGGTAAAACTCCCTCGAAAAATCAGACTAGTTCTGGCAACTATGTTCCACCTATAAATCAGCCCCAATTTCTACTGAAATAGGATGCATTGATGGGAGGCCGGTCTATATGGGAGCTATACCAGGTTATAGACCGATTTCGACCGTACTTGGCGCAGTTGTTGGAAGTCATAATAGAACACCAGGCGCGAAATTTCAGCCAAATCGGACAAAAATTGCGGCTTCCAGGGGTTCAAGAAGTAAAATCGGGAGATCGGAGCTAAATCAGGTTATAGACCGATTTGGACCGCATTTGGCACAGTTGTTGGAAGTCATAACAGAACACCACATGCAAGATTTCAGCCAAATCAGACAAAAATTGCGGCTTCCTGGAGCTAAAGATGTTATATCGAGAGATCGGTTTATATGGGAGCTATATTTGGTTAGAGACCGATTTGGACCGTACTTGGCGCAGTTGTTGGAAGTCATAACAGAACACCGCATGTGAAATTTCAGCCAAATCGGACAAAAATTGCGGCTTCTAGGGGCTTAAGAAGTCAAATCAGAAGATCGGTTTATATGGGAGCTATATCATGTTCTAGACCGATTTTGACCGTATTTGGCGCAGTTGTTGGAAGTCGTAACGAAACACCACATGCAAAATTTCAGCCAAATCGGACAAATATTGCGGCTTCCAGGGGCTCAAGAAGTCAAATCCGGAGATCGGTTTATATGGGAGCTATTGGTTGCCCAAAAAGTAATTGCGGATTTTTTAAAAGAATGTAAATGCATTTTTAATAAAACTTAGAATGAACTTTAATCAAATATACTTTTTTTACACTTTTTTTCTAAAGCAAGCTAAAAGTAACAGCTGATAACTGACAGAAGAAAGAATGCAATTACAGAGTCACAAGCTGTGAAAAAATTTGTCAACGCCGACTATATGAAAAATCCGCAATTACTTTTTGGGCATCCCATATATCTCCGTAAGCCAAGGAGCCAGTCTGTTGGACACAGCCTGTAATTCAACCGGTGATTCAACAGCCTGTAATACAAGGCCTGGCGACTTAAAGGAGTCGAAACTTTTTATCGCCCAAAGAATTTTCCGCCCAGATACCATTTCCCCATTAAACTCCCACGAATGGATACCACTGACACCCTCTTCTAGAGCCATTTTGTTCGTTCGAGAGTTTCCCAGAAAGTGTGTGTCAACGGGTAGTTCTAGTGTTTCCTAATTTAATCCGATATGGCCCATTTGTGCAAAATTTCAAGTGACTAGCTTTAAGCGTTCGACCTCTATCGTGATTTCGGCAGGCGGACGAACATGGCTAGACCAGATTTTCCGAAAAAACAGGCAACACTGGATCTGTAACTTAGTTAGCAGCCCTCGTATCTTAGGGATTTCTGTATTTTTTTAAAGATAAGGGCTTAAGATGGATTTGTGGCAAGGAGGGAGATCATTATGACCGTTGTACAAGTGTGTCGGCAGGATGAAATTAAGCGCAATTGGGCCTTGGTTCTGTGGCCCAGCTTTTCCTTATCATGGGGTTAAAATATCAGAATTGTGCATCGTTAGCTATCGTGTGTTATGAATTCCCTGCTTTTGCAATGACAATTAGAGGCATCGGAGCTGTAAAGATTACTTCAGGTTTGGTTTTGAGCCTTCTTTCGAAATGAAAATTAGAGGCTTTGGAGCTGCAAAGATCCATTCAGGTTTTGTTTTAAGCCTTTGCCAAGTTGCCTTTGAAGTGCGCCTTTTGGTTGCCGTATTCTTTGATACCCATGTGGGTATAACCTTAATAAAGAGTTTTCAGTGTTACTAAAGTTCTAAAACTACATACCATACTCAGCATGCAAGTGGGAATTCATGATAGAAATGTCCATAAGGGTGGGGAGTATACTAATTTCGTCATTCCGTTTATAGCACCTCGAAATATGCATCTAAGACCCCAAAAAGTCGATCTAGCCATGTCCGTCCGTCAAGCATGCCAACTTTCGAAGGAGTAAAGCTAGGCGATTGAAATTTTGCACAAATATTTCTTATTGGTGTAGGTCGGTTGGGATTGTAAGTGGGTCCAATCGGTCCATTTTTATATATAGTTGCCATATAAACCGATCTTGGGTCTTGAGCTTCAAGAGGGCGTAATTCCTATCGGTTTTTGCATGACGCGTTTCGTTATGACTTCCAACAACTGTGCTAAGTATGGTTGAAATCGGTTGATTATCTGATATAGCTGCCATATATACCGACCTTGGGTCTTGACTTTTAGAGCTTCTAGAGGGCGCAATTATTATCCGATTTGGCATAAATTTTTGGAAATTTTGCATAAAGTGTTCTAGTATGACTCCCAAAAACTGTGACAAGTATAGTCTAAATCAGTCCATAACCTGATATAGCCGCTATTTAAACCAATCTCCCGATTAGACTTGAGCTTAAAGAGGACGCAATTCTTATCAGATTTGGCTGAAAGTTAGCATGAAGTGCAAATTAGTCCATACCCTGATAAAGCCGCCATTGAAAACCGATCTCCCGATTAGACTTGTTGGGCTTCTAGAGGGCGTAATTCATTTCCAATACAGTTGAAATTTCGCATATGTCATTTTGGTATGACAACTGTTTCCAACAACTGTTTCAAGTATGGTCTGAATCGGTATATGGAAATGCAAATTTTCCCCATGAACATTACACTAAGGAACAGGGGCGAACTTCTCACATATCAATGAGAGCAGTCCGATTCAAATTAAATCTCAATGATAAGGGGCCTCCTTTCTATAGCCAAGTCCGAACGGCGTGCCGCAGTGCGACACCTCTTTGGAGAGAAGTTTTACACGGCATAGTACCTCACAAATGTTGCCAGCATTAGGAGGGGAAAATCACCGCTGAAAATTATTTCTGAGGGTCTCGCCAGGATTCGAACCCAGGCGTTCAGCGTCATAGGCGGACATGCTAATCTCTGCGCTACGGTGGCCTCAGAATATACTCCGATATATTCTTATATATAAAGTTCAATTTGTGTTTGTTTGTATGTTTGTTTACCTTGAAAATTTCACAGATTGTTTAGGTTGGTCTGGAAGGAAACATAGGCTATATAATATCTTGATATCGGAAGGGGGGGGCGGACCCTCCCCCTTACCACAAAGGTACTACCCAAAAATAAAAGTGAACCGATCGGGACAATATGGAATTCAAATAAAAGGTATTCAAGAGTATAGTACAAATTTCATAATAAAAGTAGGGTCCAAGTACCTAAGGGGCCGCCCCAGCCCCAAAACACCTTAAAATAAGTTTATTTGACGATTATGACAATATGGAACTCCAATGAAAGGCATTCGGGAGTAGATTACGAATATGGTCAGGAAGTAGGAATAGGCTTTATAATTTGTTGATAACGGACGGGGGGCCGACTCTCCACCGTTACCCCAAAAACAACACCCAAAAGCAAAAGTGGACCGATAAAGACAATATGGGTATCAAATGAAGAGTATGCGGTAGATAACGAATTTGGTATACAAATTCATGTCGAAGTGTAGGGGGTCACCCCACCCCCACCAAAACGCCCAAAATGGACACATTAGGAAACCACGGATATATGGGACTCGGTTTGTTTGTTCCGTATAAACTGAAAAATGGCAGAACCGATTTTCTCGAAATTTTCGCATATTGTGTAGGTTGGTGAGGAAGGAAACATAGGTAGTATAATTTTTCGGTATCGGAAGGGGAACGGACCCTCCCCTTACGCCAAAAACACAACCCAAAATCAAAAGTCGACCGATCGGGACAATATAGGTATCAAATGAAAGATATTGGAGAGTAGAATACGAATATGGTATCAAAATTTGAGTCCAAGTACCATCGGTCCGCCCTAACCCCAAATCGGGTCGAAGTATAGGGGGTCACGTCATTCCCCAAAAACACCATTAGACCCATTATGACTATATGGTACTTGGCTGAACGGATTTTTGTAAATTTTCATAGATTTTGTACGATTGTCTGGAAGGAAACATGGACTATAAAATTTTTATATATCGTGTGGAGGCGGACCCTCCCCTTTACCCCAAAGACACCACCCATATCCGAAAGTGGTCCGACGGGCACAATAAGAGTATCAAACGAAAGGTACTGAAGACCAGAAAACGAATATGGTATTGAAATTTGGGTCCAAGTACCCAGCAGACCCTCCAACCCCAAAACTCCACATATTGGACGTTCATTTCAATATAGGGGCTCAAATGAAAGGTATCCGGGAGTAGATTTCGAATCTGGCATACAAAATCAGGTCGAAGTATAGGGGGTCACGTCACTCCCCAAATCACCATTATGACTATATGATACTTGGCTGATCCGATTTTCTTAAAATTTTCATAGATTGTCTACTTTTGTCTGGAAGGAAATATAGGCTATATAATTTTTAGATACGGGTGGAGGCGGGCCCTCCCCTTTACCAGAAAAACGCCACCCATATCCGAAAGTGGTTCGATGGGCACAATAAGAGTATCAAATGAAAGGTATTTAAGACCAGAAAACGAATATGGTATTAAAATTTGGGTCCAAGTACCCAGCGGGCTCTCCCCCCTCCCCCAACCCCAAAAGTCCTCTAAACAGATATATTCGAACTTCATGTCAATATGGAACTCAAATGAAAAGTATTAGGCATTAGATTACAAATATGGCATAAAAAGTTAGGTCCAAAAAATGGGAGGTCGCCCATCATCAAATACCCATCATCAAAGACCCATCATCAAAGACCCAAATGGGCATATTAGCCGACCATGGCTATATGGGGCACAAATGAAAGGTATTAGTGAGTGGATTACGAATATGAAATTCGAATTTGCGTTCAAGTCTAGGTGGTGCTTTTTCTCCTACAGATACGACAAATGGGTTATTTGACCCATTATGACAATATGAGGCTGAAATGAGTAGAAAACGAATTTGATATCCAATTTTGGATATCACTACACTAAACTTAATTTCCATTGGAAGTAAAGAACGAATTTGATATCTTTTTTCAGTGCATAGTGCCGATGGCCGCCCCAGCCCAAAAAAAAACACCCTCCAAACGGTTCATATTTTCCGGCCATGGCAATATGGGGCTAAAATGTAAGGGATTTGGAAGAAATGCCTGAGGTGCCATTCCTGCCCTAGGAAGAACATTACCACCAGAAACCGAGAAGGGGCAAATTCTCATCCATCAATGAGTGCTTTCCGATTCAAGTTTAAACTCAATGATAAGGCCGAGTCCGAACGGCGTCCCGCAGTGCGACACCTCTTTGGTGAAAAAATGTTAACCATGGCATTGTAGCTCGCAAATGTCGTCAACATTAAGAGAGGATAAACACTGCTTTGTACGATTTTCTCGCCAGGATTCGAACGCGTTCAGCGTCATAGGCTACAATGGCACGAATTCGATATCCGCATTCAGGGCGAAGTGTACCCACTCTAAAAAGATATAAGATTTAAATATTTAATATCTTTTTAGGGTGGGGACACTTCGCTCTGAATGCGGATATCGAATTCGTGCCATTTTAGACTATGAAACTGAAGGCGCTGCGGAGCTGGCCCGGTTCGGCTAGTTTGCCTTATAAACCGACTTCCCAGTTTGACTTTTTGAGCCTCCGGAGGGCGCAATTATTACTCGATTTGCCTGAAATGTTGGAGTTGGTGTTTTTCTATTTGAAAAAGTCATTCAAAGAGCTCGTCAAATGCGATCCATGGGGCAGGGTATATAAGATTCGGCCCGGCCCGGTTTGATATAAAATATGTTTTATGTATTTACACTTCCAATGATAACAAATACTCCAAGGAATGATTGTTCAAAGATTTTTCAAATTCCTCAACCACTTCCTTTCGATGTCTTCCACTTCCCAGGCATATGTTTCATACAATCTCTTCGGTTTTTTTTTGAGAGAGGCATAGTAATAGGCATAGAATTGTCAAGTTCTTTAAAAGGATCCTCTTCCTACACAAATAATGACATATCCGGTACTTAAAAATCTCCACCAAAAATAGACTTCAAAACAAAACACACCTGCAAAACTCCTACAGAGAAGGAAGTAACACAACTGCCTATTACAATTCAAGAACTCTCCCTTATACAACATGGCACTAGTAGTACGTACCATTATGCATATTCCATATGCATGTATCCTCTGGACATTGTGAGGAAGGCAAATGGTGGCGCATGATATTAAATTCCTTCGCTCCCATTTGCCTTGAGTGGATATCAAATTACTGTGATTTCGTCTTACAATTTTCCCCCAAAGGCCTTCCATATGAACTCACACAACTTTTGGATTGCAGTTTTCCAAACCATAAGAGAATGCCAGTGTGGAAATGGATGAAATTCTATTGCAAAAAAAAGGGAAACTATCTCACAAGTGGTTTGTTGTTGTTGTTGCTGCTGCTGTAGTTACTTTAGATATATAGATATGGGCAACATATGTGTGGGAGTATGGTAAATTATAAATGTCCCAGATGAAAATGTTTTTCGGTACATAAGGAAATGTTTACACACATATGGTTGAATGTCTGCATTGACTGAAAAGGCAGACTGTTGGGAAACTGTTTGACTAGCTGCTGACTGAAAGACTTTTAGAAGAGACCCCTGCAGGGGAATGTGATTACAATTTTCTTGTTAGCAAAATATTTTTTGGGGTTTAAACAATTCAATGTAATATAATATCATGCATTTAGTGGACTTCGATGGAATGTTGGCTTATGATAGCACTGAGGATATTGAATTTAAAGTAAACATTTATATAACTTAATAACACTTATTCTAATATTGTTATACCCTACACCACCACTGTGGGACAGGATATTATAACCTAGTGAATTAGTTTGTAAAACCCAAAACGAAGAGAGGTAGACCCATTGATAGCTATACCGATCGACTCAGAATCACTTTCCGATTCGATTTAGCTATGTCCGCCTGTCTGTCTGTCCGTCTGTCTGTCTGTCCGTCTGTCCATGTTAATTTGTGTACAAACTACAGGTCGCAATTTTCATCCGAGCGTCTTCAAATTTGGTTTGGGCATGTTTTTCGGCCTAGAGACGAAGCCTATTGAAATTGGAAAAAATCGGTTCAGATTTGGATATAGCTTCCATATATATGTTTGTCGGATTTGCAGTAATAATGCAATAAAATAGTCATTTATCAACCGATTCTCTTGAAATTTGGCAGGAAGGATTTTCTTATGACTCGCAATATTACTGGTGAATTTTATGGAAATCGGTTCAGATTTGGATATAGCTCCCATATACTTGTTCGTCCGATTTGCAGTAATACAGCAATAAAAATGTCATTTGTTGACCGAAACTCTTGAAATTTGGTAGGAAGGATTTTCTTATGACCCTCAATTTCACTGGTGAATTTTATAGAAATCGGTTCAGATTTGGATATAGCTCCCATATTTCCAGTAATACAGTAATAAAATGGCCATTTATCAACCGATTCCCTCAAAATTTGGCAGGAAGGATTTTCTTATGACTCTCGATAGAACTAGTGAATTTCATGGAAATCGGTTCAGATTTGGATATAGCTCCCATATATATGTTCGTCCGATTTGCAGTAATAATGCAATAAAATGGACATTTATCAACCGATTCTCTTCAAATTTGGCAGGAAGGATTTTCTAATGACTCTCAATATAACTGGTGAATTTTATAGAAATCGGTTCAGATTTGGAAATATCTCCCATATATATGTTCGTCCGATTTGCAGCAATAATGCAATAAAATAGTCATTTGTTAACTGATTCTGTCGCAATTTGGCAGGAAGGATTTTCTTATGACTCCCAATATAACTGGTGAATTTTATAGAAATCGGTTCCGATTTGGATATAGCTCCCATATACTTGTTCGTCCGATTTGCAGTAATACAGCAATAAAATGGTCATTGGTTGACCGATTCTTTTGAAATTTGGCAGGAAGGATTTTCTAATGACTCTCAATATAACTGGTGAATATAACTGGTGAATTTTATAGAAATCGGTTCAGATTTGGATATAGCTCCCATATATATGTTCGTCCGATTTGCAGTAATACAGCAATAAAATGGCCGTTAGTTAACCGATTCTCTCGAAATTTGGCAGGAAGGATTTTCTTATGTCTCTCATTATTAAAAGTGAATATTATAGAAATCTGTTCAGATTTGGATATAGCTCCCATATATATGTTCGTCCGATTTTCACTCCTAGACCCACTGCAAGCGCATTTATTGACCAATCTTCCCAAAATTTTGTACAACGCTTTGCTCGACGAATTCCACAATATCCATAAAAATTGATTGAAATCGGTTCAGATTTAGATATAGCTCTCATTTCCAGTCATTTGTCAACCGTAGTTATTACATTTTCAACATATTTGCTTTGTTCGAAATTTTATACAGTAATTTTAATAACCTATCTGAACACATCCGACGAGGTCCATCAAAATTGGTTCAGAAGTAGATATATCCCACTTTTGTATTTAAAGGGTAGATGTAGGGTATTATAAAGTCGGCACCGCCCGACTTTTGCCTTTCCTTACTGGTTTTTATATGAAGGAATGTTTTTTTGAAAATTGCTTTTTAAACTGTATTTAGAGAAAATATTTGATATGGTGCTATCCAATACTCTTGATAACATAACCTAATCTGCATTATACCCCTAACATTCTGTATCGTTTTGATAATGCTGTATGTCTATTGGGAAGGTTTTCGGAAGTCAGATTCATACTGTATTCTAGCATTCTTTTCCCCCTAAATCCCATACTCTACTCCCAAATATCCAGCATTTTTGTCGACGAACCAAATTGTACTGATTAATTTTTTTTGGGGTGTTCATGGTGGCGCAGAGTTTAGAATGTCCGCTTTTGACGCTGAAGGCTGAGTTTGAATCCTGAAAAAACGGTCAGACAAAATCTTCAGCGTTGTTTACTCTCTCCTAATGCTGGCGACACTTCTGAGGTACCATGTCATGTAACAACTTCTCTGGAAAAAGGTGTCGCACTACAGCACTCCATTCGGACTCGACTACAATAAGAAGGCCCCTTCACATTGAGCTTAAACTTGAATCGCACATGACTTATTTATGAGTGTAAAGTTTGCCCCTGTTCTTTAATGGAATGTACATGGACAAATTAGCATTTTGAATGTTTTGGGGTTTTATTGTGCGTCGATGCCATAGATACGAAATACCGTTTCCTTATACCCTACACCACCACTGTGGTACAGGGTATTATATGTTTGCAACACTAAGAAGGGGAAGAGTAAGACCCATTGATAAGAATACTGACCGACTAAATTGAATCAGAAAGTGATTTTGATTCAATTTAGCCATGTCCTTATGTGAGTCCATGTTTTCTTGTAAGGTCATTTTTGGAGGTCATATTTGTTGTCCAATCATCACGCACATGTCATTTTTTGGCCCAAGGACGAACGCTATTGATTTTGGTAAAAATCAATTCAGATTTAGATATATTGGGTTGCCCAAAAAGTAATTGCGGATTTTTCATATAGTCGGTGTTGACAAATTTTTTCACAGCTTGTGACTCTGTAATTGCATTCTTGTAAAAAAAGTATATTTGATTAAAGTTCATTCTAAGTTTTATTAAAAATGCATTTACTTTCTTTTAAAAAATCCGCAATTACTTTTTGGGCAACCCAATAGCTCCCGATTTGCACTTAAATGACCATACAAACTACAATTTTCAGCCGATCTGCACCTTTGTCGAAGCGTTGGAGTTGCTCAATCTACCAGTTTGGTGAGAGTAAGGTTGTGGCTCTGTATATCTTCAAGGCATTTAATAGGGTCTGGCACGGTGTACTACTATCAACGCTTGTCGTATTTGCTGTCGGTAATGGCTTCGTTCGATTTATTTCGAGCTTTCTCAGAGATCGCACTATTCGAGTCGTTATAGATGGGTTATCATCCAATGAGCATAAATTGACCGCAGCTGTACCCCAGGGCTCTGTTCTTTCTCCTTCTCTTATTCTTATTTTCATCAACGTGATGTTGGGTCAGACATCGAATCCGATCTACTCATTTGCGGATGACAGTAATCTCTGTCATTCGTACTCATTCGACCATAGGCCAAGTCTTTGGGAGATTGAGGGCAAGAGGAGGGTTATGGACGATACACTCTGCCAGGATTTGCTGGCCAATTATGACTGGGGTCGAATGAATCGAGCAGATTTTAATACACGGAAGACTCAGTGCTGCTTGTTGTCACACAAACAATTCGCTGACCCATTACGATCATCTTTGTCTATCAACGGTGGGCGTGTAAATACAAAGTGATGTCCGTAGGCCTTAACATGTATTTGAAGTGTCGAAAGAAGCACTCAAGTGTTAAGGCTATCTTAAACTGTGTAAGAATTACTTCACTCCGTCTGATCTTCTTAACATCTACACCACTTTCATAAGGCCGAAAATGGAGTACAACTCACATGTATGGGCAGGGGCTTCAAAATCATCCCTGGAGCTACTGGACCGTGTACAGAGGAGAGCGATGGTGTTGATTGGGGACAGTGGGGTATTCAACTTTATTGCCTCCCTTCATCATCGTCGCAATGTGGGTTGTTTGGTGCGCTGTTCTATCGGTATTTTCATGCTGTTCATCTGATATTCGTCTTCTTATTCCTGATGTAAGGATGTATGTCAGGGATACTAGTCATTCTAGGAACTCACATCCGTTTGTAATTGATTGGCCAGCGGACCGCACAATGCATTATAGAGAGAATTCTTAATTCGCCCGAACCGTTCGTATGTGGAATCGACTTCTGGCTAATGTTTTTCCCACCCACTTTGACATCCAAAGATTTAAGACAAATGTCAATAATATCTTCTATTATACTGATCCTTCTCTATTTCCAGTTTGTACAGGACAAAGCAAATTATGATACCGCTCATACTCTATTCCCAAAAAAACTTTCAATATGGTCACATATTTTCTCGATTGACCTACACATTCGTTTGGGGAATTTATGGAGGTGGGTTAAACCCTACAAAACTGGCTTGGGCAATCAAGGTAAGGTTGTTAACTCCGTAATGGACTCAACTAGTTGTTGTTGTTGTAGCAGTGTATTGTACATTAAGGCGGCAGCCCTTGTCGATGGAGAACTCCATCGGGTCAATTCGGCACGTACAACCGACTGTCAGTAGTTTGACTTCGTCAAATTCAATGCCGTTTTTTACTTCTTGTCTGATAACTTACCATAGCTAGTATCAAATAGAAGAACCACAAAGACATGTTCTATCTTCAAGCTTACAACTTACCTGAAAAAGAGGAAAAAGAATAAAATCATTAAAAAACTAGTTAAGCATGTTGTATGGAGCCAAAACACAAAATGTATCCTGCTCTGCTACACAAAAAAAAAATTTAAACCCACCAATCAAGAAAATAATTGATCCAATTATCTTTTTAATTAAAACTGCTTCAGCCACGAAAATGAAAATATCAATCACAGTTTTTGAAAAAGGTGATTCAAAATATTTTCAATTAAATTCAATTAAATATTCAATTAAAAATTGATTGAAAGTGTTTTAAATTTCCAATTAATTTTTTAATTGCTCCAATTAAAAAAATAATTGAAATTTTCGAAAAACAATTAATTTTGAATTGGATCAATTAAAAATTTAATTGAAAATATGCAAATGTTATATTTAACAAATAAAAGTTCGGCCCGGCCGGACCTTATATACCCTTCGCCATGGATGGCATGTGACAAGTACTTTGAATGACTTTTTAAAAAAATATTAGAGCCATATGAAATTATACACCGACATGAACCGTATTTGTAATGGCCGTGAGAAGTCAAAAAAAAACTACCACCTCCAAAATTTCAGACAAATCGTGTAATAATTGCGCCCTCGAGAGACTCAAGAGTCAAATCGGGAGATCGGTTTATATGAAGCGATTTTGACCATACTTAGCATAGTATGGACATAGTCATAAAAAAAGCTACGTGCAGCATTTCATCTAAATCGGATAAGAATTGCGCCCTCTAGTGCCCCAAGAAGTCAAGATTCACGATCGGTTTATTTGAAAGCTATATCAGGTTATGAACTGAATTGAACCATACTTAGAAAAGTTGTTAAAAATCATGCTGAAACGATAAGTGCAAAATTTCAGCCAAATCGGATAAGAATTGCCCCCTCTAGAGGCTCAAAAAGTCAAATCGGGAGATCAGTTTATATGGCAGCTATATCAGGTTATCCAACGTTTTGGACCATACTTAGCACGGTTACTGGGAGACATAACAAACGTGACGTGCAAAATTTCAGTCAAATTACATAATACTTGAGCTCTCTAGAAGCTTAAGAAGCCAATTCGGGAGATCGGTTTATATGACAGCTATATCACGTAATGAACCGATTTGGACCATTTGGCACAGTTGTTGGGAGTCGTAAAACAACACGACGTGAACAATTTCAGTCAAAACCGATAATAATTGCGTTCTTTAGAAACTTAAAAAGTCAAAATCTAAGATCGGTATATATGACAGCTATATCAAATTATGAACCGATTTTGACCATACTTAGCACAGCTGTTGGAAGTCATAACAAAACGTGACGTGCCAAATGTCTGTCAAATCGGATAATAATTGCCCTCTATAGAAGCTCAAAAAATCTAAGTATTATTCTTCGCTTAATCTCAAAGCTGGTGTCATTTGTTTCGGTTAGGGCGGTGTCTCAAAGATGTGGTTCCCAACTTTCTCCTTTGTCTTTATCTGCTTGGTGGTGCAAGGAGTTTTGGGAGTTGAAACCATCCATTTCATCTCATCTCCATTTACTGCCAGAGCCATATTCACTGCCTCTCTTTCGATTCTTTCAAAGGCAGGAATTACTACTTCCGGTGACCGACCTATGATGTCCATGTCGTTGGCATAGGCGAGTAGCATGGGTTCCCTTGTGATTAGTGTGCCATATCTATTCACATCAGCATCCCGTATAATCTTCTCCAGCAGGATATTAAAGAGATCACACGATAGGCTGTCTCCTTGTCTGAAACCTCGTTTGGTAATACCAATGGTTCAGAGAGATTCTTTCCTATCCCTATACTGAGGAACGCGTCTCAGCAAGTGTCATCCTGCAGAGTCTTCATAATTTTGCAGGGATATCAAACTCAGACATGGCTTGAAATACCGTTGAACGTAAAGGAGTATCGAAGGCGGCTTTGTAGTCAACAAAGAGTTGGTAGGTGTTGATTTGTCTTTCTCGGGTCTTTTTCAGGATTTGGCGCAGTGTGAATATCTGGTCCAGGGTGTATTAACCAGGTCAAAAGCCGCATTGATAGGGCCCAATTTTCTCATTGACTTTAGGTTTTAATCTTTCACACAGTATGCTCGAGAGTATTTTGTATGCGATGGGGAGGAGACTTATTCCTCTGTAGTTGGCACAATCCGTCTTGTCTTCTTTTGTTGCGTACGGGACACAATCTGGTAAGGTTCCAATCATCGGGTATGCGTTCTTCTAGCCAGAGTGCGCAGATAAGCTGATGCATACGCCTTATCAGCGTGTCGCCTTCGGTCTTAAATAGCTCAGCGGGTAACCCGTCGGCTCCTGCTGCCTTGTTGTTCTTTAGTCCGGTTACTGCTACCTGGACCTCATTCTGACTAGGAGGTAAACATTCTATACCATCATCAGGAATTGGATCTGCGGTATCCTCTTCGCTGCCAACGTCAAACTCTGGCAGTTGGGTAAAATGTTCTTTCCATATCCTCAGCATGTTGTCTGTGTCACTTACCAGATTTCCTTCTTTGTCTCATAAAGGCTACTGGTACAAAACAACCAAAAGTGGACAAGGATGTAAAACTTGTGGGAGGTTAACCACGGCTAAAAACTTTTATTGATGTTCTGGTCAGAATTCGAATCTAGGCGTTTAGCGTTAAAGGCTGATTTACTAACAGCTGTGTCAGCAGGGGCCCCTGGTCTTAAGAGGTGCCCCGGTCTTAGATAGTTCAGCGGGTAACCCGTCGGCTTCTGCTGCCCTGTTGTTCTTTAGTCGGGTCACTGCTACCTGGACCTCATTCTGACTATGAGGTTAACATTCTATACCACCATCAGGGATTGGTTCTGCGGTATCCTCTTCGCCGCCAACATCGGACACTTGCAGTTGGGTAAAATGTTCTTTCCATATCCTCAGCATGTTATCTGTGTCACTTACCAGATTTCCTTCTTTGTCTCTGCAGGAGAATGCAAATTGCGAATGCAAATTTTGCCCATGAACGTTCTGCTAAGGAACAGGGGCAAACTTCACACATATCAATGAGTGCAGTCCGATTCAAGTTTAAGCTCAATGATAAGGGGCCTCCTTTTTATAGACGAGTCCGAACGGCGTGCCTCAGTACGACACCCTGTTTGGAGAAAAGTTTTACATAGTACCTCACAAATGTTGGCAGCATTAGGAGGGGAAAATCACCGCTGAAAAATTTTTCTGATGGTCTCGCCAGGAGTAGAACCCGAGAGTTCAGCGTCATTGGCGGACATACTAACCTCTGCGCTACGGTGGCCTCCTGCAGGAGGAGGATGTGCCTGCGCCAAAACCATTGGTTTGATGCTTAATTCTTTGGTAGAATTTCCGGACTTCATTCTGACTCCTGTACATCTCAATTCGCTCACACTCACGTCTTTCCATTTCCTTTTTCTTTCTGCGGAATATACGTTTCTCCTCTCTCCTTTCCTTCCGATAACTCTACTTCATCTGGCGAGTTGCTACTGATTGCAGGGTTGCTCTATATGCCGCATTCTTGGCTTCAGTAGCATCTCGACACTCTTTGTCGTACCATGGGTTTCTTAGAGGAGACTTTCGGTATCCAAGTACGGATTTCGTGGTATTTTCCATGGATTGGGCAATAGTTTGCCACTGCGCCATTATATCATCGGAACAAGGAGTGCTTTCATCAAGCAGTTGGGTCAGTCGAGTGGAGTATGCCGCTGCCATTTCTGGTGTTTGCAGCTTTTCTATGTCCAGCTTCCGTGCAGTGTCAAATCGTACTTTCCTCGCCATGTTCAAACGGCTGCGAACCTTTGCTTCAACAAGGTAATGATCTGCATCTATATTCGCTCCACGGATCGATCGTACATCTAACAAGCTGGATGAATGCCTTCCATCTATCACAATGTGATCAATTTGGTTGCTCGTGTTTTGATCGGGTGACAGCCATGTGGCTTCGTGAATATCCTTATGTTGAAATCTGGTGCTACTAACTACCATATTTTTTGCCGCGGCGAAATCTATCAGCCTTAACCCATTGCAAATGCAAATTTTGCCCATGAACATTCCACTAAGGAACAAGGGCAAACTTCTCACATATCAATAAGTGCAGTCCGATTCAAGTTTAAGCTCCTTTTTATAGCCGAGTCCGAACGACGTGCCGCAGTGCGACACCTCTTTGGAGAGAAGTTTTACATGGCATAGTACCTCACAAATGTTGCCAGCATTTGGAGGGGAAAACCACCGCTGAAAATTGTTTCTGATGGTCTCGCCAGGATTCGAACCCAGGCATTCAGGGTCATAGGCGGACATGCTAACCTCTGCGCTACGGTGGTCCATGGAAAGCCTTAACCCATTACTGGACGTTAGCTCGTGGAGGCTAAACTTTCCGACTGTTAGACCAAAAATGTCTTCATTCCCTATCTTCGCATTAAAATCTCCCAAAACGATTTTAATATCATGGGCGGGGCAGCGATCATATTCTCTCTCTCTCTAGGCGCTCGTAGAAAATATTCTTGGTCTGCTCGTCTTTGTCTTTCGTCGGGGCATGGGCACAAATAAGGCTGATGTTGAAGAATTTGGCTTTTATGCGGATTATGGTGGACAAGGTGTTTCAGTCTCCGACTAACCACAAATCCACAGCCAAATTCATGCCTCGTGTTATGGCAGCTATAGCATAGTTCGTTACCGTTTGGTGTTGTAGTGACGCCATTCCCAGTCTATCGCACTTTCTGTAAGGCGGTAATATCTGCCTTGTACTTCTCTAATACATCCGTCAGCGCGTATACTGCACCTTCTCTATAAAGAGTGCGGACATTCTAGGTGCAGACCCACAAATCATGGTCCTTTTTTTTTAGTTTGCGTGTGTCGTCAACGTTGGGGGGGTCCGTTTTTATACCCTCCACCATAGGATGGGCGGTATACTAATTTCGTCATTCTGTTTGTAACTACTCGAAATATTCGCCTGAGACCCCATAAAGTATATATTTTCTTGATCGTCGCGACATTTTATGTCGATCTAGCCATGTCCGTCCGTCTGTCCGTCCGTCCGTCCGTCTGTCTGTCGAAAGCACGCTAACTTCCGAAGGAGTAAAGCTAGCCGCTTGAAATTTTGCACAAATACTTCTTATTAGTGTAGGTCAGTTGGTATTGTAAATGGGCCATAACGGTCCATGTTTTGATATAGCTGCCATATAAACCGATCTTGGGTCTTGACTTCTTGAGCCTCTAGAGGGCGCAATTCTCATCCGATTTGACTGAAATTTTGCACTACGTGTTTTGATTTGTTATCCAAAAACTGTGCCAAGTATGGTTCAAATCGGTCCATGTTTTGATATAGCTGCCATATAAACAGATCTTGGGTCTTGACTTCTTGAGCCTCTAGAGAGCGCAATTCTTATCCGATTGGAATGAAATTTTGCACGACGTGTTTTGTTATGATATCCAACAACTGTGCCAAGTATGGTTCAAATCGGCCCGTAACCTGATATAGCTGCCATATAAACCGATCTTGGGTCTTGACATCTTGAGCCTCTAGAGAGCGCAATTCTTATCCGATTGGAATGAAATTTTGCACGACGTGTTCTGTTATGATATCCAATAAATGTGCCAAGTATGGTTTAAATCGGTCCATAACCTGATATAGCTGTCATATAAACCGATCTTGGGTCTTGACTTGTTGAGCCTCTAGAGGTCGCAATTATTATCCGATTTGCCTGAAATTTTGTACATCAACATGCATGTTTGATATGGTCTGAATCGGTCTATAGCCCGATACAGCTCCCATATAAATCGATCTCACTATTTTACTTCTTGAGCCCCCAAAGGGCGCAATTCTTATTCGAATTGGCTGACATTTTACACAGGTCTCCAACATATAATTTAATGGTGGTCTAAACCGGATCATATCTTGATATCGCTCTAATAGCGGAGCAAATCTTTTCTTATATCCTTTTTTTGCCTAACAGGGGATGTCGGGAAAAGAACTCGACAAATGCGCTCCATGGTGGAGGGTATAAAAGATTCGCCACGGCCGAACTTAGCACGCTTTTACTTGTTACTATTCCTTTGTTTCTCATAGTAGTTCTCATAGTTTTCCGGGGGCGGGTTACTGGCCCAGCGCCCCAACCGCATGGGTTTTGTGGGATTACACAGGTAACGTTTAAGGTACAGGTAACATTTATTGCCAAATTGTAGTCCATGGGAATTTTAAAAAATATCGACCAAATCTTTAATCCACCGTTTAACACTAATTAGGCCATAGACAACTTTCAACCGATCTACTCGATATTCCATTAAAACTAGTTTAAGTTTGCATAAAGATTCCATTCATATGTTAAGGGCTACCATATGCTATATCTGTGGGATGAAACCTCATTTAGCCTACTAAGTTGAAAAGGCATAGGAATTTTTCGGGAAATTTTAGGCCAATATTAAAACTGAAGTTTATGTTGAGATTGCATAAAAATTCAGCAATGAAAAAAATAGTTGTAATGTTTATGGTTTCTTATTTATTTTTATGGATATTCAAATCCTTTCTTACTCTGCCCTTCTAGTGAAAATACCCAAAGGTCATGCTTTAGTGCTGCACATGTGCCCATGAAATGCTTCACTTGTGGGGAAGTACAAATAACTTTGAATAACATTTGCTGTATTTCCATTCGAATCTATTCTGCCATTCGATCTCTTTTGCCATGGAGAATGAAATACTTGAAAACCTAAGAATTTCCCAAAACTTGCATTTAATTCCACAGCATACGATTTTGTTGGTTATAGAGGGGTGGTAGAAATCAAAAGGGAAAACAGTTTAAGATACTCTGTTTGAAAACACACACGCTCACGATTTTTGCCACATTTTCACTTCTCCTAAGACTAAATAAAGATGCTCATAACTAATACCGAAAACATATGCTTCTGCACCTGCAATGAATGTCCTTATGGGGCGGCATGCCATGTTGAGAGGACGATACTGAACATCCATTTCGCAAATTAACAAAATTTTGAGAGCATGTTTTGTTTAAACTTGGGTTATGACGATGGTGTTGTTGTAGCTTGGAATTTCAAACTCCTTTTTTCAAAACACCTCCTATGAAGGACCACTGCTGGCTTACCGTTGCCAGAAACGTTTTATGCCCGACCATGTCTTGCATGATGTGCTAACGTGTTATTTCTAGTTTTCCAACAATGTTGGCACCAACGCGGAGAGGAAATAGGGAGGCCTTCTAAAACAATGGCCTTATAATAGAGAAAATGAAAGCGGTAGTGGAAGCAAGGAAAGAAGAAACTCAGCTGGAATGTCCGTTTAAATCTTTTTAAGAACATTCTGGGGGAAGAAGATCAAAATGATGAAGACACATTGGCAAAAAGAACACCAAAGGACATGGAATCCAGAATATTAAGTAACTGTGTGATAGGGTAATCCCGGCCGACACGGAGTAACTATGAGCACCACACAGGCTGGAACTTTGAGCTCAGACTTGTATGGTGTCCATCGTTACCACGGGAAGCTTAGCTGACAGCTACCGGGCGCGTCCACAGGTTGCGGATGGTGGAAAGCTCCTCTTTTATGCGGAGTAGCTGCAAATGCGGCCGCGTGCAGTCAGCGATTTTCAAGAAGAGAGTCTCAGTGAGGAGACAGGTGGCACTGGCTCTTAATTACATGCTGAGTGCCAATGATACTCGAGATGACAAGGCGAGTTATTGGCGCCTTCAAATAACCAATGGTCAACATCTGCGTCTGTTCCCAGGTTAGGGGCGGCTGGGGGCGAGCGTCGGATCTTGGAGCAAGCGGCTCGCCACAAGAGGAGTTTTAGGGTCGGGGAGGCCCGCTGGGTACTTGGACTCAAATTCTAATACGATTTTCGTTTTCTAGTCTCCAATACTTTTCATTTGATACCCATATTGTGCCTAAAGGTACACTTTTGATTTTCGATGGCGTTGTTGGGGTAAGGGGGAAGGACCGCCCCCATCCGATATCTAAAAATTATATGACCCATATACGACACGGATTTCGAAAAGCCTAACATAAGTCATTGTGTCAAATTTCGGCGTCATCGGACAATAAATGTACTTTTATGGGCTCAAAACCTTAAATCGAGAGATCGGTCTATATGGCAGCTATATTCAAATCTGCACCGATCTAGGCCAAATTCAAGAAAGATGTCGAGTGGTCTAACACAACTCACTGTCACAAATTTCCGCAAAATCGTATAATAAATGCGCCTTTTATGGGGCCAAGACCTTAAATCGAGATATCGCTCTATATGGCAGCTATAACCAAATCTGGACCGATTTGGGCCAAATTGCAGAAAAATATCGAAGAGCCTAATCCAACTCACTGTCCCAAATTTCGACGACATCGGACAATTAATGCGCCTTTTGTGGGCCCAAAACCTTAAATCGAGTGATCAGTCTATATGGCAGCTATTTCCAAATCTGGATCGATCTGGCCCAAATTGAAGAAGGATGTCAAAGGTCCTAACACAACTCACTGTATCTAATTTTGGCAACATCGGACAATAAATGCGCCTTTTAGGGCCCAAAACCTTAAATCGAGAGATCGGTCTATATGGCAGCTATATCCAAATCTGGACCGATCTGTTCCACATTGCAAAAGAATGTCGAGGGGCTTAGCTTGAGTCACTGTCCCAAATTTGGGCGTCATCGGACTATAAATGAGCCTTTTATGGGCCCAAAGCCTTTAATCGAGAGTTCGGTCTATATGGCAGCTATATCCAAATCTGGACCGATCTGGGCCAAATTGAAGAAGGATGTTTAAGGACCTAACACAGCTCTCTGTTCCAAATTTTTGGGTCATCGGACAATAAATGCGCCTTTTATGGGCTCAAAACTTAAATCGAGAGATCGGTCTATATGGCAGCTATATCCAAATCTGGACCGATCTGGGCTAAATTGAAAAAAGATATCGCGTCATCTAATACAAATCACTGTCCCAAATTTCAGCAAAATCGGATAATAAATGTGGCTTTTATGGGCCTAAGACCCTAAATAGGCGGATCAGTCTATATGACAGCTATATCCAAATCTGGACCGATCTGGGACAAATTGAAGAAGGATGTCGAAGGGCCTAACACAACTCACTGTCCCAAATTTCAGCAAAATCGGATAATAAATGTGGCTTCTATGGGCCTAAGACCCTAAATCGGCGGATCGGTCTATATGGGGGCTATATCTAGATATAGTCCGATATAGCCCATCTTCGAACTTAACCTGCTTATAAAAAAAAAGAATCTGTGCAAAGTTTTAGCACAATATTTCTATTTTTAAAGACGGTAGCGTAATTTCAACAGACAGATCGTCCGCCCCTACGTTGACGATCCACACAAACGAAAAAAGGACCATGATTTGCGGATCTGCACCTAGAATGTCAGCACTCTTTATAGAGAAGGTGCAGTATACGCACTGGCGGATGTATTAGAGAAGTACAAGGCAGATATTAACGCCTTACAAGAAATGCGATAGACTGGGAATGGCGTCACTACAACACCAAACGGTGACGAACTATGCTATAGCTGCCATAACACGAGGCATGAATTTGGCTGTGGATTTGTGGTTAGTCGGAGACTGAAAAACCTTGTCCACCATAATCCCCATAAAAATCAAATTCTTCAACATCAGCCTTATTTGTGCCCATGCCCCGACGGAAGACAAAGACGAGCAGACCAAGGATATTTTCTACGAGCGCCTAGAGAGAGAGAGAGAATATGACCCATGCCCCGCCCATGATATTAACATTGTTCTGGGAGATTTTAATGCGAAGGGAAACGGGAAGGGAAGGAAGACATTTTTTGGTCCAACGGTCGGAAAGTTAAGCCTCCACGAGATAACGTCCAGTAATGGGTTGAGGCTGATAGATTTCGCCGCGGCAAAAAACATGGTAGTTAGTAGCACCAGATTTCAACATAAAAATATTCACAAAGTCACATGGCAGTCACCCGATCAAAGCACGAGGAACCAAATTGAGCACGTTGTGATAGATGGAAGGCATCCATCCAGCGTGTTAGATGTACGATCGATCCGTGGAGCGAATATAGATGCAGATCATTACCTTGTTGAAGCAAAGGTTCGCAGCCGTTTGAACATGGCGAGGAAAGTACGATCTGACACTGCACGGAAACTGGACATTGAAAAGCTGCAAACACAAAAAATGGCAACGGCATACTCCACTCGACAGACCCAACTGCTTGATGAAAGCACACCTTGTTTCGATGATATAATGGCGCAGTGGCAAACTATTGTCCACTATGTGGAAAATGGTGCGTAAATCCGTACTTGGGTACCGGAAGCCTCCTCCAAGAAACCCTTGGTACGACCAAGAGTGTCGAGATGCTACTGAAGCCAATAACGCGGCATATGGAGTAACCGTGCAATCAGTAGCAAGTCGAGAGGTAAAATGAAGGACAGGTATCGAAAGAAAAGGCGAGAGGAGAAACGTCTATTCCGCAAAAAGAAAAAGGAAATGGAAAGACGTGAGTGTGAGCGAATTGAGATGTACAGGAGTCAGACTGAAGTCCGGAAATTCTACCAAAGAATTAAACATCAAACCAATGGTTTTGGTGCAGGCACATCCTCCTCCTGCAGGAGGCCACCGTAGCGCAGAGCTTAGCATGTCCGCCTATGACGCTGAACTCCTGGGTTCGAATCCTGGCGAGACCATCAGAAACAATTTTCAGCGGTAGTTTTCCCCTCCTAATGCTGCCAACATTTGTGAGGTACTATGCCATGTAAAACTCTTCTCCAAAGAGGTGTCGTACTGCGGCACGCCGTTCGGACTCGTCTGTAAAAAGGAGGCCCCCTATTATTGAGCTTAAATTTGAATCGGACTGCACTCATTGATATGTGAGAAGTTTGCCCCTGTTCCTTAGCGGAACGTTCATGGGCAAAATTTGCATTCGCAATTTGCATTCTCCTGCAGAGACAAAGAAGGTAATCTAGTAAGTGACACAGATAACATGCTGAGGATATGGAAAGAACATTTTACCCAACTGCTAGTGTCCGATGTTGGCGGCGAAGAGGATACCGCAGAACCAATCCCTGATGGTGGTATAGAATGTTTACCTCCTAGTCAGACTGAGGTCCAGGTAGCAGTGACCCGACTAAAGAACAACAGGGCAGCAGAAGCCGACGGGTTACCCGCTGAACTATCTAAGACCGGGGCACCTCTTAAGACCAGGGGCCCCTGCTGACACAGCTGTTAGTAAATCCGCCTTTAACGCTAAACGCCTAGGTTCGAATTCTGACCAGAACATCAATAAAAGTTTTTAGCCGTGGTTAACCTCTCACAAGTTTTACATCCTTGTCCACTTTTGGTTGTTTTGTACCAGTAGCCTTGATGAGACAAAGAAGGAAATCTGGTAACTGACACAGATAACATGCTGAGGATATGGAAATAACATTTTACCCAACAGCTAGTGTCCGATGTTGGCGGCGAAGAGGATACCGTAGAACCAATCCCTAATGATGGTATAGAATGTTTACCTCCTAGTCAGAATGAGGTCCAAGTAGCAATGACCCGACTAAAGAACAACAAGGCAGCAGGAGCCCACGGGTTACCCGCTGAACTATTTAAGACCGGAGGCGACATACTGATAAGGCGTATGTATCAGCTTGTCTGCGCAATCTGGCTAGAAGAACGCATACCCGATGATTGGAACCTCAGCAGATTATGTCCCGTACGCAACAAAAGAAGACAAGACGGAATGTGCCAACTACCAACTACAGAGGAATAAGTCTCCTCCCCATCGCATACAAAATACTCTCGAGCGTACTGTGTGAAAGATTAAAACCTAAAGTCAATGAGAAAATTGGGCCCTATCAATGCGGCTTTAGACCTGGCAAATCCACCTTAGACCAGATATTCACACTGCGCCAAATCCTGGAAAAGACCCGAGAAGGACAAATCAACACCTACCACCTCTTTGTTGACTACAAAGCCCCCTTCGATACTCCTTTACGTTCAAAGGTATTTCAAGCCATGTCTGAGTTTGGTATCCCTGAAAAATTAATAAGACTCTGCAGGATGACACGCGTTCCTCAGTAAGAATAGGAAAGAATCTCTCCGAACCATTTAATACCAAACGAGGTTTCGGACAAGTAGACAGCCTATCGTGTGATCTCTTTAATATCCTGCTGGAGAAGATTAGACGAGATGCAGATGTGAATAGATATGGCACACTAATCACAAGAGAACACATGCTACTCTCCTATGCCGACGACATCGATATCATAGGTCGGTCACCGGAAGTAGTAAATGCTGCCTTTGAACGAATCGAAAGAGAGTCAGTGAAAATGGGTCTGGCAGTAAATGGAGATAAGACGAAATGGATGGTTTCAACTCCCAAAACGCCTTGCATCACCAAGCAGATAAAGACAAAGGAGAAAGTTGGGAACCACAACTTTGAGATAGTGAGTAACTTTATCTACCTCGACACCGCCGTAACCAAAACGAATGACACCAGTTTTGAGATTAAGCTAAGAATAATACTGGCAGGCCTAAGTAGGCAGTTAAGAAACAAGGCCACCTCTCGACAGACGAAGATTACACTATACAAGACACTGATACTACCCGTGCTGTTATATGGTTCTGAAGCATGGGTATTTGTGAGAGCAGATGAGACAGTGCTTGGAGTATTTGAGAGAAAGATTCTTCGTAAAATAAATGGAGATAATGGAGGATATAGGCGACGTTTGAATTAAGAGTTGTATAAGCATAGTTACAACGGCTGTGTTGGCTAGGTCATCTTGTCAGAATGGATGAAGAAGCTCCAGCAAAGAAGTCTTTTGAAGGCAAACACGGTGTTACACACAAACCGGGAAGACCAAAAGCCCAAATGGAAAAATCAAGTGGTGGGAGACACCTAGAAACTTGGTGTCAGAGATTTTAGAATGAGCGCAGAAGATCGAGGCGCTTGGAACGCAATTCCACGTTCGGCTAGTGGAACAAATATTCTGTCATAGCCAATTAAAGTAAAGTAAGTGTGATAGGGCATACGACTGATAGAACCCAAATTGGATGAAAAAACTTTTAAGAGATGGTAAAAATTTTCTTTCCAAGTAGAAACATCAGGTAAATGCAAATTTTGGCCATGAACATTCCACCAAGGAACAGGGGCAAACTTCTCACATATCAATGAGTGCAGTCCGATTCAAGTTTAAACTCAATGATAAGGGGTCTCCTTTTTATTACCGAGTCCGAACGGCGTGCCGCAGTGCGATACCTCTTTGGAGAGAAGTTTTACATGGCAGGGGAAGACCACCGCTGAAATTTTTTTCTGATGGTCTCGCCAGTATTCGAACCCAGGCGTTCAGCGTCATAGGCGGACATGCTAACCTTTGCGCTACGATGGCCTCCAACATCAGGTATGCCTGCTTATCAAGGCCTTATATAGGGCCTTCTAGTACACCTTTTACTTCCCATTGCAAAATATGTGTAATCTGCCATGGAATGTGTGTATGATGTTGAAAAAGGCGGTCTAGTCATCCAAGGCATAAAGAAATATTAAAACCATCCCACAGAGCTCTTCTCATGTGGATGTCCGTTTAAGAAGATGAACGTTTAAAAATTTAAATCCTAGGATTAAGCAATTTTGACCGCCGTATGTGGTTACAATTCTTACACACCACAGCGCAACATAGTCCAGTGCTTAACTACACCTTCTGACCATACTCGCATGGCCTTGTGCTCTACTCAGCCAAATCTCTTTTTCAGTTAAAGATCAACAAAATAAAATAAAATGAAAAAAAAAGAAAAACGTCCTCCCATTGTTCACGACAAATAGCTGGGAAGAACAACAACAAAAACGAAACGCTATGAATGTCCGCAATTTTGCTATGTGAACATGGACAACATAACGACTCGAAACTGCCAATGGTGAAGAAAAACAAAAAACACACAGCTTTTGTTCGGTATTCGTCCTTCGAGAATTTTTACCGCCAATCAACAGGGCACGCATACCCGTTCACCTCAATATGGACAAGATGTGTTGTCCATGCGTTCGTGCAATGATGACCATAGGAGTCATTCCATATTAATTCCATTATTCATCGCTGATCAAGACCATCAATGATTAGCTATGAAGAGTTACTTTTTGTTTTGGTTATAAATAACGTAAATAATTTGCAAGCAATGAAATCGATTGTATGGAATTTTTACGGTTTAGTTAACTAGGGGGAAGAACAAAAAAAAAAAGTAAACAAGAATGTGAGAAATTCTTCAAAAAATAAATAAAAATTCTCCATTAAACTTTTCAACATTTGATTACAAATTGTGTTTTTAAAGGGAAACTTAGTCAAAATTTTATTTTTATAGGAAACTAGCCGAACCGGGCCCGCTCCGCTGCGCCTTCTTTAATTGTCTAATACCATTTAGGGTTGGAACACTTCGCCTTGAATGTGTATATCGAATTCGTGCCACTGTAGCCTATGTCCGTTTTCTACTCTCAATTACCTTTCATTTGAGTCCCATATTGTCATAATGGGTCAATCAACATATTTGACTTTTTTTGGAAGGAAAAGCGCCACCTAGATTTGAACACAAATTTAAGTGTCATATTCGTGACCAATCCCAAATACCTTTCATTTGAGTCCCATATAGACATGGTCGGCTAATATGCCCATTTGAGGGTATTTGGGGGTGGAGCGACCTTCCATTACTTGGACCTAATTTTGTATGCCATATTTGTAATCTACTGTCGAATACTTTTCCTTTGAGGCCCATATTGACATGAAGTTCGAAAATATCTGTTTAGAGGAGATTTTAGGTCGGGGAGGCCCGCTGGGTACTTGGACCCAAATTTTAATAGGATTTTCGTTTTCTAGTCGCCACTACTTTTCATTTGATACCCATATTGTGCCTATCGGTCCACTTTTGGTTTTGGATGGCGTTATTGGAGTAAGGGGGATATCTAAAAATTATATAGCCTACGATTCCTTCCAGATTACACAATCTGTGAAAATGTAAAAAAATCGGTTCAGCCGCTTTTGATTCTAAGAAACAAACAAAAACCCGAGTCCCATATAGTCATGATAGGTCATATACCCATTTGGGGCGTTTTTGGAGGGAAAGGGACCCCCTATACTTCGGTCTGATTTTGTATGCCAGATTCGTAATTTACTCCCGAATACCTTTCATTTGAGGCCCATATTGACATGAACGTCCAATATGTCTGTTTTGGGCAATTTTAGGGTTGGGGCGGCCCGATTGGTACTTAGATCCAAATTTTAATACCATATTCGTATTCTATTCTCCAATACCTTTTTTGATACCCATATTGTTCCGATCGGTCCACTTTTGATTTTGGGTGGTGTTTTTGGGGTAACGGGGGAGCGTCCGCCCCATTCCGAAATCAACAAATTATAAAGCCTATTTCTCCTTCCTGACCATATTCGCAATCTACTCCCGTATACCTTCATTTCAGTCCCATATTGTCATGATCTTGCAAAAAGACCTATTTCAGGGGGTTTTGGGGTTGGGGCGGCCCCCAATTACTAGGACCCAACTTTTAATATGCAATTCGTACTCTACTCCTGAATACCTTTCATTTGAGTCCCATATTCTCCCGATCGTTCCACTTTTATTTTTGGGTAGTATTTTTGGGGTAAGGGGGAGGTTCCGCCTCGCGTCCGATATCAAAAAATTATATAGCCTATGTTTCCTTCCAGACCAACCTACATAATCTGTAAAAATTTCAAGGTAATCGGTTCAGCCGTTTTTGAAATGCATATAAGATTTGATCAAAATTTCAATCCTATAGAAATTTTAGTAAAAATTTCCGTTTATACAAATTTTGTAAAAAAAAATTCAATTTCTGTAGATTGAAAAAATTTCATTTCTGTAGGACATTTTATCAACATTTAAATTTAATTGGAAAATTTTGTTACCAATTTTTTTCTTAAGAAAAATTTGCTCTTATTTCTAGAAAAAAATTTCAAAATTTCATGTCATTCAGGGCTACACGAATACATTTTTTTCAAAATCATAGTTCAAAGCTACCGTTTGCGATAGCACATTTTTAAAAAACCACAGGTCCTTCGTGTGTCTATCTCAATTTGAGGGCAAAAAGTGTACTTGCTGTCCTATGCTATCCTGATCGGTTGATCATATATTTTTTTTTTTATTCCTTTCTTTTGGGTAGGATGGGAGGAGGGGGATTGCCCACTGACGCGTCCTTTCATTTGTGTACAATATGTTCTCAGTCGTCGTACATGACAGTTTGGTGTTGTTTATATTGCGAGGAGAGGGTCGCTAAGACCCAAAAGACCATTTATTTGAATCGTTTATTGTCGCGTTCTACATGACCTGTTGAACGGCAGGACGTGACCCAGACTCTTGGATGCTTATATCAACATTAGATTCAAAATCTACTGTCATAGGCCCCTTTTTTAATTCCCGTATTATGCCGATCGAACATACGACCTATTGAAGGGTATTTAGAGGCTGGAGCCGTCCCAGACTCTGCCAAATGTGTATACCAGATTCGTAGTCAACTCGCAAAAAACTTTCGTTTTATACCCATTTTATGACATTGGACATTCATGCCCGTTTTTAGGGGTTTTTAAGGTTGGGGAGGCCCCGTAGACACCTTGGACCAAATTCTTAGAAAAGATGTATACTCAACTTCCAAATATCTTTCATTTGATATACTTATTGTCCCAATTGGTAAATATGCCCTACTGGGGGGGTTTTGGGCGGTAGGAGGCGCCTCAGACTTCAATGAATAAATTTGTATTATCAAATCCTTAATCTACTTTTAAATAGTTTTTATTTGACATCTATATTGTCCCAATAGGTAAATATGCCCTATTGGAGGGGGAGGTCCCCGGACTCCAAAGAAAAAAATTCGTTAGCCAGATTTGTACTCCACTTTCAAATACCTTTCATTTGATACCCATATTGCGGAAAAAGGGTAAAAGTGTCCTGTTGGGTGGTGTTTTTGGGGGTCGGGGAGGGTGACATTTTATTGCCAAGTTCGTGTTCTACAATTAAATGCCATTCATGTGATACCCATATTGTCTCAATCGGTAAACATGTCCGTTCGATGGGATTTTGGGATGGGGCGTCCCCCCAGGTTATTGACTCCAACATTTTATACCAATTTCGTGTTTTGGGGGTACCATAAGGCTTCATACAAAATCGGTGCACCCATCTTCGAGATCTGGTGTTTTTGAATTGTTATTAAAATATTGAGCTTAAACTTTGCGCAGGCTCTTTTCTTTGGCCATAGGCAAGTTAAGTTCGAAGATGGTCTATATCGGACTATATCTGATTTAAGGTCTTAGGCCCATAAAAGCCACATTTATTATCCGATTTTGCTGAAATTTGGGACAGTGAGTTGTGTTAGGCTACTCGACATTTTCCCTCAATTTGACCCCGATCGGTTCAGATTTGGATATAGCTGCCATTTAGATCGATCTCTCGATTTTAAGTAATTTTAAGTGGGCCCATAAAAGGCGCATTTATTGTCCACTTTTGTCAGAAACATTTTTCAGCGGTGCTTTTCCCCTCCTAATGCTGGCAACATTTGTGAGGTACTATGCTATATGAAACTTCTCTCCAGAGGTGTCGCACTGTGGCACGCCGTACGGACTCGGCTATAAAAAGGAGGCCCCTTTTCATTGAGCTTAAACTTGAATCGTACTGCACTCATTGATATGTTAGAAGTTTGCCCCTGTTCCTTAGTGGAATGTTCATGGACAAAATTTGCAAAATTTTGCAATTTGCAATTTGAGTTGTGTTAGGCCTTTCGACATCCTTCTACATTTTGGGCAAGATCGGTTCAGATTTGAATATAGCTGCCATATAGACCGATCCGCCGATTTGAGGTCTTATGCCCATAAAAGCCACATTTAATATCCAATTTTGATGAAATTTGGGACAGTGAGATGTGTTATGCTACTCGACATCCTCCTTCAATTTGGGCCGAACGGTCGAGATTTGGATATAGCTGCCATATAGACCGATCTCTCGATTTAAGGTTTTGGTCCCATAAAAGGCGCATTTATTGTCCGATGTCGCCGAAATTTGGCACTGTGAGTTGTGGTAGGCTCCTCGATATCTTTCTGCAATTTGGCCCAGATCGATCCAGATTTGGATATAGCTGCCATAAAGACCAATCTATCGATTGAAGGTTTTGGGCCGATAAAAGGCGCAATTATTGTCCGATTTCGCCGAAATTTGGGACAGTGAGTTGTGTAAGGCTCTTTGACATCTTTCTGCGACTTGGCCCAGATCGGTTCCGATTTGGATATAGCTGCCATATAGATCGTTCTCTCGATTTAAGGTTTTGGCTCCATAAAAGGCGCATTTATTGCCCGATGGCGCCGAAATCAACATCTTTCCTTAATTTCGCGCAGATCGGTTCAGATTTGGATAAAGCTCTTGATTTAAGGTTTTGGTCCCATAAAAGGCGCACTTATAATCCGATTTCCCCAAAATTTGACACAGTGCCTTATGTTGGACTTTTCGACATTCGTGTCGTATGTGGTCTATGATATAGCTACCAAAATGACTACTATTATGTTCTACAAAATTGAACAATGACTTCTACTTATTAGACCACTCAATGTCCGTGCCAAATTTGGTCCACAACGGACCATATTTCGATATAGCTGCTATGGGGGCATAAATTATTCATTTCCCAGCGGGTTACGCCGAAAGGTAGTTTCCATATATTCCCGAGGTGGTGGGTATTCAAAGTTCGACCCGTCCGAACTTAACCCCTTTTTACTTGTTATATAATGGATTTTAAGAAAATTTCAATTCAGTGGAAAATTTTGTCAAACTTTCATTTCGATGGAAACTTTTTTAAAAATTTTATTTGTATGACATTTTTTTTGTCAACATTTTATTTCTGTAGGAAATTTTGTCAAAATTTCATTTCTATTGGAAATTTTGTCAAAATTTCATTTCTATAGGAAATTATGTCACAATTTCATTTCTATAGGAAATTTTGCCAAAATTTCATTTCTATAGGAAATTTTGTCAAAATTTCATTTCTATTGGAAATTTTGTCAAAATTTTATTTCTTAGGGAAATTTTGCCAAAATTTTATTTCTTAGGGAAATTTTGTCAAAATTTCACTTCTTAGGGAAATTTTGTCAAAATTTCATTTCTTAGGGAATTGTCAAAATTTCATTTCTTAGGGAATTTTGTCAAAATTTCATTTCTATAGGGAATTTTGTTAAAATTTCATTTCTATAGGAAATTTTGTCAAAATTTCATTTCCATGGGAAATTTTGTCAACAATTAATTTCTATGGGAAATTTTGTCAAAATTTCTTTTGTATGGGAAATTTTATTAAAATTTAATTTCTATGGGAAATTTTGTCAAAATTTCATTTCTATAGGAAATTTTGTCAAAATTTGTTTTGTATGGGAAATTTTGTCAAAATTTAATTTCTATGGGAAATTTTATCCAAATTTAATTTCTATGGGAAATTTTTTCTAAATGGCAAATTTTGTCAACATTTCCTTTCTATGGGAAATTTTATCAAAATTTCATTCTATAGGGATTTTTTTTTTTCAAAATTTCTTTTGTATAGGAAATTTTATCGAAAATTTCATTTCTATAGCAAATTTCATTGAAAATTCCATTTCTTCCCTTTCCCTTTGAGTGTCCCATACATGTTCATTGCGTGCTCTCTTAAGTATTTCCTTTCCCGCGGTTTTTTCGTTCACCTTTGCAACAATCAGTACAATAAGTGGCACCACCAACAACAATGTCGTCTTAATGCCCTCCGCAATTTTGTTGCAATATCAAATGCAGCAAGTGCGACGCAATGCCGCATTATTGCCCTTCAGTTACATCTTCCACGTTTGTACATCCTTGACATAAAGCGCAAAGGAATTATCGTAGCCATCTTCGGCATCTGCATCTTCAATGCTGCCATTGTGTCGCTTGATGAAGGTAATTTGTTTGACGATGAAACCTGTTTAAAGTCTTTTTGATGTCGCCAAGGTGCAGACACAGGTGAGTGCCATTGAAGAGGCAAATGTAACGAACGGCACACAATCGACAAAGTGACATTTGCAAATTTTGAATACCTGAATGGTGGATGGTAGATGGAAGAAGACACAGGGATATTCGTCCTTTGTGTTACCTGTTGGCGAATTTTAAAGGTATTTGTGAGCAAAATGCAAACCCTGATGATTTTTTTTGGTAGTTTAAAAAGAACTCAAAGTAAAGCCAAGGGAGAAATACTCAAGTCATGGTGGTTACACATCTCTGTTTGTAAGGTCCTAGCAGAAAAACACATTTATCAATGGTTTAGAAAAAAGTTATGCACGTTAATGCAAAAAAAAAAAAATTCTCAGAATTTAGTTGTTATCATTTATGAAAATGTTTTAAAGCCCATAAACTCTGGCTGGTCTTGCTATTTTACAAGTTATATTCCTTCTTAGGTTATGGTAAGAAAACCTGTTGAATTCCTTGGTGGTCACATTAGGCCATTGCGATCCAATGAGAAATTCAGCCTTGAGCTTGCAGTGGGCATTTTGTAGAGAATATAAAATTTTTGAAATATGTTTATGTGATTAAATAAAAAAAGGCGTTATTCACATGAAAAAATCATGTCTTTGCAAAAATGACTGCACTTCAATGCTCGGGAGCTGGACTTTATAAGGCCCTATAGACACTGTATTAAACACGAGTTGAGAAAGTTGCATGATTGGATAACATTTCCTATCTAAATTTAAACAAATTTTCATAAAATTTCCCATAGTTGAAGACTTTATGTATCAAATTTCTGCCAAATTAGCACAAAACATGTAAAAAGGCGTTAAGTTCGGCTGGGCCGAACTTTGGATACCCACCACCTCGGATATATATGTGAACCACCTTTCCTCAAAATCCGGTGCAAAATTCATACCTTATGCCCCATAGCAGCTTTATATATTCCGATTTGAACCAGATACTAATAAGTAAATGTTATTGTTCAATTGTATTGGGTTGCCCAAAAAGTAATTGCGGATTTTTCATATAGTCGGCGTTGACAAATTTTTTCACAGCTTGTGACTCTGTAATTGCATTCTTCTGTCAATTATCAGCTGTGACTTTTAGCTTGCTTTAGAAAAAAAGTGTAAAAAGTATATTTGATTAAAGTTCATTCTAAGTTTTATTAAAAATGCATTTACTTTCTTTTAAAAAATCCGCAATTACTTTTTGGGCAACCCAATATATAACAAAATATTGGTCTTTTTAGTAGTTATATCTAAAAATAAACCGATCTGAACTATATACGACACGGATGTCGACAACCATAACATAAGTCAGTGTGTCAAATTTCAGTGAAATCGGATTAAAAATGCGCCTTTTATGGGGCCAAGACTTTAAATCGAGAGATCGGTTTTTATGGCAGCTATATGCAAATCTTGATCGATTTAGACCAAATTGCAGAAATATGTGGAGGGGCTTAACTTAACTCTTTGTCCTAAATTTCGGCAACATCCGACAATAAATGGGTTTTTTATGTTATATCCAAATCTGAACTATATCCAAATCTGAACCGATCTGAGCCATATTGACGGAAGATGTTGAAGGGCCTAACACAACTCACTGTCCCAAATTTCAGTAAAATCGGGTAATAAATGTAGCTTTTATGGGCCTATGACCCTAAATCGGATGATCGGTCTATATGGCAGCTATATCCAAATCTAAACCGATCTGGTCCAAATTGACGGAGGATGTCGAAGGGCCTAACACAATTCACTGTCCCAAATTTCAGTAAAATCGGTTAATAAATGTAGCTTTTATGTTCCTATGACCCTAAATCGGAGGATCGGTCTATATGGCAGCTATATCCAAATCTAAACCGATCTGGTCCAAATTGACGGAGGATGTCGAAGGGCCTAACACAACTCACTGTCCCAAATTTTCGCAAAATCGGATAATAAATGTGGCTTTTATGGGCCGAAGACCCTAAATCGAAGGATCGGTCTATATGGCAGCTATATCCAAATCTGAAACAATCTGAGCCATATTGACGGAAGATGTCGAAGGGCCTAAGACAACTCACTGTCCCGAGTTTCAGCAAAATCGGATAATAAATGTGGCTTTTATGGGCCTAAGACCCTAAATCGGACGATCGGTCTATTTGGGGCCATATCAAGATATAGTCCGATATAGCTCATTTTCGAACTTAACCTGCTTATGGACAAAAAAAGAATCTGTGCAAAGTTTCAGATCAATATCTCTATTTGTATACCCTCCACCATAAGATGGGGGGTATACTAATTTCGTCATTCTGATTGTAACTACTCGAAATATTCGTCTGAGACCCCATAAAGTATATATATTCTTGATCGTCGTGAAATTTTATGTCGATCTAGCCATGTCCGTCCATCTGTCCGTCCATCTGTCCGTCCGTCTGTCCGTCCGTCCGTCCGTCTGTCTGTCGAAAGCACGCTAACTTTCGAAGGAGTAAAGCTAGCCGCTTGAAATTTTGCACAAATACTTCTTATTAATGTAGGTCGGTTGGTATTGTAAATGGGCCATATCGGTCCATGTTTTGATATAGCTGCCATATAAACCGATCTTGGGTCTTGACTTCTCGAGCCTCTAGAGTGCGCAATTCTTATCCGATTGGGATGAAATTTTGCACGACGTGTTTTGTTATGATACCCAACAACTGTGCCAAGTATGGTTCACATCGGTCCATAACCTGATATAGCTGCCATATAAACCGATCTTGGGTCTTGAGTTCTTGAGCCTCTAGAGTGCGCAATTCTTATCCGATTGGAATGAAATTTTGCACGACGTGTTTTGTTACGATATCCAACAACTTTGCCAAGTATGGTTCAAATCGGTTCATAACCTGATATAGCTGCCATATAAACCGACCAGGGGTCTTGACTTCTTGAGCCTCTAGAGTGCGCAATTCTTATCCGATTGGAATGAAATTTTGCATGACGTGTTTTGTTACGATATCCAACAACTTTGCCAAGTATGGTTCAAATCGGTCCATAATCTTATATAGTTGTCACATAAACCGATCTTGGGTCTTGACTTCTTGAGCCTCTAGAGTGCGCAATTCTTATCCGATTGGAATGAATTTTGGCACGTAGTATTTTGTTATGATATTCAACAACTGTGCCAAATATGGTTCAAATCGGTTCATAACCTGATATAGCTATCATATAAACAGATCTGGGGACTTGACTTCTTGAGCTTCTAGAGGACTCAATTTCTATCCGATTTGGCTGAAATTTCGCAAGACGTTTTTTTTATTACTTTCAACAACTATGTCAAATAAAGTACAAGTCGGTTCATAACCTGATATAGCTGCCATATAAACCGATCTGGGATCTTTACTTCTTAAGCCTCTAGAGGTCGCAATTATTATCCGATATGCCTGAAATTTTGTACGACGGATTCTCTCATGACCATTAACACACGTGTTTATTATGGTCTGAATCGGTCTATAGGCCGATACAGCTCCCATATAAATCGATCTCTCTATTTTACTTCTTGAGCCCACAAAGGGCGCAATTCTTATCCGAATTGGCTGACATTTTACACAGGTCTTCAACATATAATTTAATTGTGGTCCAAACCGGACCATATCTTCATATCGCTCTAATAGCAGAGCAAATCTTTTCTTATATCCTTTTTTTGCCTAAGAAGAGATGCCGGGAAAAGAACTCGTCAAATGCGATCCATTGTGGAGGGTATAGAATTCGGCACGGCCGAACTTAGCACGCTTTTACTTGTTGAAGACTGAAATGGATATTTCGATGTGTTGCAAACGGAATGACAAAATGAATACACCGCCATCCGTCGGTGGTGGGTATAATGAAGCTTCTAGGGGTCGTAGAATGTGGGAGCTATTTCACGATCCAAATCGTTCCATAGCTTGAACATAACAAAACACTCTGTGCCATAACAAATCGGATGAGAATTGCGCCCTCTATGGGCTCAAGAAGTCAAGACCCAAGATCGGTATATATGTCAGCTATATCAAGTTATGAACCGATTTCAACCATACTAAGCACAGTAATTGGAAGTCATAACGAACATTTTCATGCTAAATTCCAGCAAACTCGGATAAGAACAGCGCCCTCTAGATGCTCAAGAAGTCAAGACCCAAGGTCGGTTTATATGGCAGCTATATCAGGTTATAAACCGATTTAGATCATTCTTAGTATAGTTGTTGGAAGTTATACCAAAACACCACGTGTAAAATCTCAGCCAAATCGAATAATAATTACGCCCTCTAGAGGCTCAAGAATTCAAGATCCCAGATAGGTTTATATGACAGCTATATTAGGTTAAGTACCGATTTGAACCATATTTAACACAGTTGTTAGAAGTCAAAACATACCACCCCATGCAAAATTTCAGCCAAATCGTATAATAATTACGCCCTCTGGAGGCTCAAGAAGTCAAGATCCCAGATCGGTCTATATGACAGCTATATCAGGTTATTGATCGATTTGGACCATATTTAACACAGTTGTTGGAAGTCACATCGAAACATGTTGTGCAAAATTTCACCCAAATCGGATAGGAATTTCGCCCCCTAGACGCTCAAGAAGTCAAGACCCCAGATCGGTTTATATGCCAGCTATATCAGGTTATGGACCGACTTCAACGATACTCTTCACAGTTGTTGGAAGTCATAACAGAACACTTCATGTAAAATTTCAGAGAAATCGGATACGAATTGTGCCCTGTAGAGGCTCAAGAAGTCAAGACCCTAGATCGGTTTATATGGCAGCTATATCACAACATGGACCAATTTGAGCCACACTTATCGCAGTTGTTGGAAGTAGTACCAAAACACCACGTGCAAAATTTCAGTCAAATCGGATGAGAATTGCACCCTTTAGAGGCTAAAGAAGTCAAGACCCAAGATCGGTTTATATGGCAGCTATACCAAAACATCGACCGATTTGGCCCATTTACAATACCAACCGACCTACACCAAAAAAAAGTATTTCAATCGGCTAGATTTACTCCTTCGAAAGTTAGGATGATTTCTACAGACAGATGGACGGACAGACATGGCTAGATCGACTTAAAATGTCATGACGATCAAGAATGTGTATACTTTATGGGGTCTTAGACGAATATTTCGAGGAGTTACAAACAGAATGACGATATAAGTATACCCCCATCTTATGATGGAGGGTATAAAAATACGTAAACAAAATTGTTAAGCAGACGATGTTGTTTGCTCAGAATCATAATTCACCAGTTTTTTCAAAACTCATTACACCCCTTAAAATGAGTGGCATGAGAAATAACCATGGTAATGGTTCTTTTCAAAAATAACACAAAAGTGATCCACCCAACTGACCAAATAAATATTTGCTTTATTTTAAGCGCCTTTTGAATGTCAGCAGCATTGTCTGCTTGTGAACATACGTTCAGGATTTGATATGCATTTTAAATCCTTCTCGTTACTCTGTTAAAATATGGCCATAACTAATGGACTTTATAGGCAAGTGGAGAAAGAGGAATTTTAAAACGCCTCATTCACCATATGAATTTCATATTTCCACCACATCAATCAAAGACAATCCGGACGTCTGTCTGAATCCTGCCAACAAACATAAAAGCCAAAACCCACACACAAACCATACAAAAAATGTATGCATAAAATTAATTT